>NC_091346.1:16284939-16307439 GCF_038502225.1 Cherax quadricarinatus
TATTGATAAGCGCCTTTGACAACTAGTTATCCCCTCCTTCCTCGGATCAAACATGATTACTTCCCATTATCCTTGCACTGCTTAACCCTTACGGATTTACCGCCCCTCCCCCCTCTGTCTCCCCCATTACCTCATAGTCCATTAACACACGTTCAGCAGAGCACATTTTGAAATTAAGTCACATTTCGCTCAGAAGCGAAACACTGTCCTAATACACGTGTTTTCTTTTTTCTCCTCCCAAAGTGATGAGCGTTTTCTGTTCTCATATCACATTTATTCCCGGAAAGAAACAGGTTCCCGAAGCAGGTAAGTGGAATCCAATCCTGCTCGACCAATAGCCTTTTCGCCTATTTCATCTCTATGTTCAACGAGACGTGTAAATAATAAAACGAGATGTGTAAATAATAAAACGAGATGTGTAAATAATAAAACGAGATGTGTAAACATTAGAACGAGATGTGTAAACATTAGAACGAGATGTGTAAACAGTAGAGAGCCACTACTGTTTATTCTAACGAAAATTACGAAGCCATATTTCGTGGCCTCTAAGTAATGAAACAGTGGAAGAGGGATAAGCGATCTCAACGACACTTAGTTCGTGCACAGAGGAACCGGAAACACGTAGAGTTTCGTGACCTTTAAAGAGAGTAAATTAAGAAATAGGATATCGCAACCGAGACGAGAATTACGAAATTGGTTATCGGCTACTTAAAAAAATACGCCAAATAAGAAATGCAGTTTCGTGTTTGCATTTCATGACTTTCAAAATAGGGAGAATTGGTACTAAGGATTTCGTGCCTTTAAAGCAACGAATAAACGCAGAAAAGTTTTGTAACTTCAAATAATGAAAAATAAATTATAAAAATTCTAATATCTGTTTGAGAACGCTGTCAAAGTTGATTATTCCTCATTAGACATAAAAAAAAGGCAGGTTAAATTAACTCGCTGACTTACTCACCCCAAGATCATCCCAAGATCATCCCAAGATCGTCCCAAGCTCATTCCAAGGTCATACCTAGATAATCCCAAGATCATCCCAAGATTGTCCCAAGATCATACCAAGGTCATACCAAGATCGTCCCAAGATCGTCCCAAGATCGTCCCAATATCATCCCATGGTCATAGCAAGGTCATCCCAAGGTCATCCAAAGGTCATACCAACGTTATCGAAATATCATCCCAAAATCATCCGACATATGACTCACAAAATCATAATAACACGAGAGCAAACGAGCCTGGGAAAGCGTAGGGTTCAAACCCATGGCGAGTGTATCCTAAAACTCCCCTCGCCATGAGTTCAAATCTCACCCGTTCTGTGTTCTGAGTCATATTTATTTTGAGTATTGTAAAAGAAAGTCGAGTGAGGACATTTAGTACATGGGACTTAAGGCTTCTTAGTGAGCATGAGACCTCGTTTGTAGGGAACACATTGTTTGTGGGGAGGAACTTGGTGGGAGGGAAAACTTAGTGGAAATAGTCTGTGGGGAGGAAGTGTTAACTTGGTGTGGAATAATAGTGTGAGGATGGATATACTGTGATAAAATATTCATCTGTATGGTGGGAAAACTCTTTAATATAACCATAAAAACTCTTTAATATAACCATAAAAACTCTTTAATATAACCATAAAAACTCTTTAATATAACCATAAAAACTCTTTAATATAACCATAAAAACTCTTTAATATAACCATAAAAACTCTTTAATATAACCATAAAAACTCTTTAATATAACCATAAAAACTCTTTAATATAACCATAAAAACTCTTTAATATAACCATAAAAACTCTTTATATAACCATAAAGACTCTTTAATATAACCATAAAAACTCTTTAATATAACCATAAAAACTCTTTAATATAACCATAAAAACTCTTTAATATAACCATAAAAACTCTTTAATATAACCATAAAAACTCTTTAATATAACCATAAAAACTCTTTAATATAACCATAAAAACTCTTTAATATAACCATAAAAACTCTTTAATATAACCATAAAAACTTTTTAATATAACCATAAAAACTCTTTAATATAACCATAAAAACTCTTTAATATGACCATAAAAACTCTTTAATATAACCATAAAAACTCTTTAATATAACCATAAAAACTTTTTAATATAACCATAAAAACTCTTTAATATAACCATAAAAACTCTTTAATATAACCATAAAAACTCTTTAATATAACCATAAAAACTCTTTAATATAACCATAAAAACTCTTTAATATAACCATAAAAACTCTTTAATATAACCATAAAAACTCTTTAATATAACCATAAAAACTCTTTAATATAACCATAAAAACTCTTTAATATAACCATAAAAACTCTTTAATATAACCATAAAAACTCTTTAATATAACCATAAAAACTCTTTAATATAACCATAAAAACTCTTTAATATAACCATAAAAACTCTTTAATATAACCATAAAAACTCTTTAATATAACCATAAAAACTCTTTAATATAACCATAAAAACTCTTTAATATAACCATAAAAACTCTTTAATATAACCATAAAAACTCTTTAATATAACCATAAAAACTCTTTAATATTACCATAAAAACTCTTTAATATAACCATAAAAACTCTTTAATATAACCATAAAACTCTTTAATATAACCATAAAAACTCTTTAATATAACCATAAAAACTCTTTAATATAACCATAAAAACTCTTTAATATAACCATAAAAACTCTTTAATATAACCATAAAGACTCTTTAATATAACCATAAAAACTCTTTAATATAACCATAAAAACTCTTTAATATAACCATAAAAACTCTTTATATATAAAAACTCATAACCAAAAACTCTTTAATATAACCATAAAAACTCTTTAATATAACCATAAAAACTCTTTAATATAACCATAAAAACTCTTTAATATAACCATAAAAACTCTTTAATATAACCATAAAAACTCTTTAATATAACCATAAAGACTCTTTAATATAACCATAAAAAACTCTTTAATATAACCATAAAAACTCTTTAATATAACCATAAAAACTCTTTAATATAACCATAAAAACTCTTTAATATAACCATAAAAACTCTTTAATATAACCATAAAAACTCTTTAATATAACCATAAAAACTCTTTAATATAACCATAAAAACTCTTTAATATAACCATAAAAACTCTTTAATATAACCATAAAAACTCTTTAATATAACCATAACCAAAAACTCTTTAATATAACCATAAAAACTCTTTAATATAACCATAAAAACTCTTTAATATAACCATAAAAACTCTTTAATATAACCATAAAAACTCTTTAATATAACCATAAAAACTCTTTAATATAACCATAAAAACTCTTTAATATAACCATAAAAACTCTTTAATATAACCATAAAAACTCTTTAATATAACCATAAAAACTCTTTAATATAACCATAAAAACTCTTTAATATAACCATAAAAACTCTTTAATATAACCATAAAAACTCTTTAATATAACCATAAAAACTCTTTAATATAACCATAAAAACTCTTTAATATAACCATAAAAACTCTTTAATATAACCATAAAAACTCTTTAATATAACCATAAAAACTCTTTAATATAACCATAAAAACTCTTTAATATAACCATAAAAACTCTTTAATATAACCATAAAAACTCTTTAATATAACCATAAAAACTCTTTAATATAACCATAAAAACTCTTTAATATAACCATAAAAACTCTTTAATATAAAAACTCATAACCATAAAAACTCTTTAATATAACCATAAAAACTCTTTAATATAACCATAAAAACTCTTTAATATAACCATAAAAACTCTTTAATATAACCATAAAAACTCTTTAATATAACCATAAAAACTCTTTAATATAACCATAAAAACTCTTTAATATAACCATAAAAACTCTTTAATATAACCATAAAAACTCTTTAATATTACCATAAAAACTCTTTAATATTACCATAAAAACTCTTTAATATAACCATAAAAACTCTTTAATATAACCATAAAACTCTTTAATATAACCATAAAAACTCTTTAATATAACCATAAAAACTCTTTAATATAACCATAAAAACTCTTTAATATAACCATAAAGACTCTTTAATATAACCATAAAAACTCTTTAATATAACCATAAAAACTCTTTAATATAACCATAAAAACTCTTTAATATAACCATAAAAACTCTTTAATATAACCATAAAAACTCTTTAATATAACCGTAAAAACTCTTTAATATAACCATAAAAACTCTTTAATATAACCATAAAAACTCTTTAATATAACCATAAAAACTCTTTAATATAACCATAAAAACTTAAAAAAAAAAAGTTTTTTAGAAAAAGAACAGATTTTATAAAAAAAAGTGCAACTTTTTTTAAAAAAAGGCAACTTGTCTCAAAAGGGAACATTTTGTCAAAAAAAAACAGCAATTTTTTAAAATAAGAGGAATTTAAAAAAAAGTGTAATGTAATCTAATAAAGTTTACTACTATTACTACTACTACTACTACTACTACTAGTACTACTACTACTATTACTACTACTAGCACTACTACTACTATTACTACTACTACTACTACTACTACTACTACTACTACTAGCACTACTACTACTAGCACTACTACTACTACTACTACTATTATTACTACTACTACTACTACTACTAGCACTACTACTACTAGAACTACTACTACTACAACCACTATTTCTACAATTATACTACTACTACTACTACTAGCACTACTACTATTACTACTACTACTAGCACTACTACTACTACTACTACTAGCACTACTACTACTACTACTACTACCACCTTCTCTCGTTCTACCACTCCCGGCCCCTTCCCCCTCTCGTATATTTCCCGACTCCCTTCCTTTCGCGCTTCTGTGTCACTAGTTAATGATCTGAATCTGACCGAAACTTCGCTATAAGTTTCTGCTATGTGCGGGTTATTGTGTGTTGTCTAATAAAGATTTACTCTGTTATAACTGTCTCTGAACTACCGAGTATGAACACAATTGACTGTGGAGAAAATATTTGTATTGAAGTTAAAAGTTGTTGTAGGAAGGAAAGCACTGAGACTGGCAAAAGAAGTTTCGTCTGAGAGAGAAGTTTTAGTGTGAGTTGAAGAGTCAGTTGTGAGGGGTAAAAGTGGCCCTTTCACACATCCTAAAATAAGCTAATGCATCAGATTTCTAACTTTGTGGAGAAACATGACCTGCACAACGATAGGCAATCAGGAAGATTTTTGTAACAATGTTGGTAGAATTACTGATATGTTAGGTACAAGGGTACATGTGAAAGGGTACAAGAGTACATGTGCAAGGGTACAAGGGTACATGTGCAAGGGTGCAAGAGTACATGTGCAATTAATGTGACACTTTATAGCGCAACGTTTCTCTCTCCAGGAGCCTGAAAAACCTCCTGGAGATCGAACCCTATTAGTGTTTCCTGTAGAACGGCGAAAATAGAGATAACTGATAGTATATACGTGGGACACCCGAGGCCGTGACCGCTAGCCTTCACATTGCTATAACAACTTGCACATGTTTGGTATACAGCACAGACAAGATACTCTTTATTTACTACAAGTACATGTACAAGGTATACAGTCCTAGCTGACAACAATGACATACTACTACATAGAAAGCCACTTGTTATGCTGAGCATCTCGGGCAAATTAGGTCAGTGTCCCAGGATGCGACCCACACCAGTCGACTAACACCCAGGTACCCATTTTACTGATGGGGAACATAGACAACAGGTGGAAAGAAACACGCCCAATGTTTCTACTCTGGATGGGAATCGAACCCAGTGTGAAGCGAGAGCGTTAACCACCAGGCCACCAGAGCCATCTGGGTATCTTTACTGCAGACGTTTCACCATCCAGTGGTTTTATCAGTGCTAATTCAAGGACTTAATTGGAAGACAGTAGAACTATTCACATAAGATGAGGTAATCAGTCCCTTAGCACTGGAGTTGTTGAAGAGCCCCGGTAGTCCTCACTAACTTCAAGATTAAGGGACTAATTATAATCAGTTCCTCAGTCTTTGAGATGATTGTAATTACCTCATCTTTTGTATATAGTTCTACAGTCTTCCTGTTATGTCATTTAATTTATATTGATAAAGCCACTAGATGGCGAAACGTCTGCAAAAAAAGGAAACTCAGTGAAATATATGGGTTTAAGAGTGGAATAAACCCAGTGAAGAGCATAGAAGGGGCCAGACATACAATTTAAGCGCAAATATCAGAAATATTGCCGAAAATAGTTACTGGATAGTTACTTTCTACAGCTGCTGGATACTTACTTTCTCCAGCTGCTGGGTAGTTACTTTCTACAGCTGCTGGATAGTTACTTTCTACAGCTGCTGGATACTTACTTTCTACAGCTGCTGGATACTTACTTTCTACAGCTGCTGGATAGTTACTTTCTAGAGCTGCTGGATAGTTACTCTCTACAGCTGCTGGATAGTTACTTTCTACAGCTGCTGAATAGTTGCTTTCTACAGCTGCTGGATAGTTGCTTTCTACAGCTGCTGGATAGTTACTTTCTATAGCTGCTGGATACTTACTTTCAACAGCTGCTGGATACATACTTTCTACAGCTGCTGGATAGTTACTTTCTATAGCTGCTGGATAGTTACTTTCTACAGCTGCTGGATAGTTACTTTCTACAGCTGCTGCATAGTTACTTTCTACAGCTGCTGGATAGTTACTTCCTACAGCTGATGGATGGTTACTTTCTTCAGCTGCTGGATACTTACTTTCTATAGCTGCTGGATAGTTACTTTCTGAAGCTGCTGGATAGTTACTTTCTACAGCTGCTGGATAGCTACTTTCTACAGCTGCTGGATAGTTACTTTCTATAACTGCTGGATAGTTACTTTCTATAGCTGCTAGATAGTTACTTTCTACAGCTGCTGGATAGTTACTTTCTACAGCTGCTGGATACTTACTTTCTATAGCTGCTGGTTAGTTACTTTCTACAGCTGCTGGATAGTTACTTTCTACAGCTGCGGGATAGTTACTTCCTACAGCTCCTGGATGGTTACTTTCTACAGCTGCTGGATACTTACTTTCTATATCTGCTGGATAGTTACTTTCTGCAGCTGCTGGATAGTTACTTTCTACAGCTGCTGGATAGCTACTTTCTACAGCTGCTGGATAGTTACTTTCTATAGCTGTTGGATAGTTACTTTCTATAGCAGCAGGATAGTTACTTTCTACAGCTGCTGGATATTTACTTTCTACAGCTGTTGGATAGTTACTTTCTACAGCTGCTGGATAGTTACTTTCTATAGCTGTTGGATAGTTACTTTCTACAGCTGTTGGATACTTATTTCTATAGCTGCTGGATAGTTACTTTCTACAGCTGCTGAATACTTATTTCTATAGCTGCTGGATAGTTACTTTCTACAGCTGCTGGATACTTATTTCTATAGCTGCTGGATAGTTACTTTCTATAGCTGCTGGATAGTTACTTTCTACAGCTGCTGGATAGTTACTTTCTACAGCTGCTGGATAGTTACTTTCTACAGCTGCTGGATAGTTACTTTCTATAGCTGCTGGATAGTTACTTTCTACAGCTGCTGGATACTTATATCTACAGCTGCTGGATAGTTACTTTCTATAGCTGCTGGATGGTTACTTTCTACAGCTGCTGGATAGTTACTTTCTACAGCTGCTGGATACTTTTTTCTATAGCTGCTGGATAGTTACTTACTACAGCTGCTGGATAGTTACTTTCTACAGCTGCTGGATAGTTAGTTTCCATAGTTGATGGATATTTACTTTCTACAGCTGCTGGATAGTTACTCTCTACAACTGCTGGATAGTTACTTTCTACAGCTGCTGGATACTTATTTCTATAGCTGCTGGATAGTTACTTTCTATAGCTGCTGGATGGTTACTATCTACAGCTGCTGGATACTTATTTCTACAGCTGCTGTATAGTTACTTTCCATAGCTGCTGGATAGTTACTTTCTACAGCTGCTGGATAGTTACTTTCTACAGCTGCTGGATACTTACTTTCTATAGCTGCTGGATAGTTACTTTCTATAGCTGCTGGACAGTTACTTTCTATAGCTGCTGGATAATTACTTTCTACAGCTGCTGGATAGTTACTTTCTACAGCTGCTGGATACTTATTTCTACAGCTGCTGGATAGTTACTTTCTATAGCTGCTTGATGGTTACTTTCTACAGCTGCTGGATAGTTACTTTCTACAGCTGCTGGATAGTTACTTTCTACAGCTGCTGGATACTTACTTTCTATAGCTGCTGGATAGTTACTTTCTATAGCTGCTGGACAGTTGCTTTCTATAGCTGCTGGATAGTCACTTTCTATAGCTGCTGGATAGTTACTTTCTACAGTTGCTGGATAGTTACTTTCTACAGCTGCTGGATAGTTACTTTCTACACCTGCTGGATACTTACTTTCTATAGCTGCTTGATAGTTACTTTCTACAGCTGCTGGATAGTTACTTTCTACAGCTGCTGGATAGTTACTTTCTACAGCTGCTGGAAACATATTTCTATAGCTGCTGGATAGTTACTTTCTATAGCTGCTGGATGGTTACTTTCTACAGCTGCTGGATAGTTACTTTCTACAGCTGCTGGATAGTTACTTTCTACAGCTGCTGGATACTTACTTTCTATAGCTGCTAGATAGTTACTTTCTATAGCTGCTGGATGGTTACTTTCTACAGCTGCTGGATAGTTACATTCTACAGCTGCTGGATACTTACTTTCTATAGCTGCTGGATAGTTACTTTCTATAGCTGCTGGATAGTTACTTTCTAAAGCTGCTGGATAGTTACTTTCTACAGCTGCTGGATAGTTACTTTCTACAGCTGCTGGATAGTTACTTTCTACAACTGCTGGATAGTTACTTTCTATAGCTGCTGGATAGTTACTTTCTATAGGTGCTGGATAGTTACTTTCTACAGCTGCTGGATAGTTACTTTCTACAGCTACTGGATACTTATTTCTATAGCTGCTGGATAGTTACTTTCTACAGCTGCTGGATACTTATTTCTATAGCTGCTGGATAGTTACTTTCTACAGCTGCTGGATGGTTACTTTCTACAGCTGCTGGATAGTTACTTTCTACAGCTGCTGGATAGTTACTTTCTATAGCTGCTGCATAGTTACTTTCTATAGCTGCTGGATATTTACTTTATACAGCTGCTGGATACTTACTTTCTACAGCTGCTATATAGTTACTTTCTATAGTTGCTGGATAGTTACTTTCTACAGCTGCTGGATAGTTACTTTCTACACCTGCTGGATAGTTACTTTCTATAGCTGCTGGATAGTTACTTTCCATAGTTGATGGATATTTACTTTCTACAGCTGCTGGATAGTTACTTTCTACAACTGCTGGATAGTTACTTTCTACAGCTGCTGGATAGTTACTTTCTACAGCTGCTGAATAGTTACTTTCTACAGCTGCTGGATAGTTACTTTCTACAGCTGCTGGATACTTACTTTCTATAGCTGCTGGATAGTTACTTTCTATAGCTGCTGGATAGTTGCTTTCTATAGCTGCTGGATAGTTACTTTCTACAGCTGCTGGATAGTTACTTTCTACAGCTGCTGGATAGTTACTTTCTACAGCTGCTGGACAGTTACTTTCTATAGCTGCTGGATAGTTACTTTCTGTAGCTGCTGGATAGGTACTTTGTACAGCTGCTGGATAGTTACTTTCTACAGCTACTGGATACTTATTTCTATAGCTGCTGGATAGTTACTTTCTACAGCTGCTGGATACTTGTTTCTATAGCTGCTGGATAGTTACTTTCTACAGCTGCTGGATGGTTACTTTCTACAGCTGGTGGATTGTTACTTTCTACAGCTTCTGGAGAGTTACTTTCTATAGCTGCTGCATAGTTACTTTCTATAGCTGCTGGATATTTACTTTCTACAGCTGCTGGATACTTACTTTCTACAGCTGCTGGATAGTTACTTTCTATAGGTGCTGGATAGTTACTTTCTACAGCTGCTGGATAGTTACTTTCTACACCTGCTGGATAGTTACTTTCTATAGCTGCTGGATAGTTACTTTCTACAGCTGCTGGATAGTTACTTTCTATAGCTGCTGGATAGTTACTTTCTATAGCTGCTGGATAGTTACTTTCTTCAGCTGCTGGATACTTACTTTCTACAGCTGCTGGATAGTTACTTTCTACAGCTGCTGGATAGTTACTTTCTATAGCTGCTGGATAGTTACTTTCTACAGCTGCTGGATAGTTACTTTCTACAGCTGCTCGATATTTACTCTCTACAGCTGCTGGACAGTTACTTTCTACAGCTGCTGGATAGTTACTTTCAACAGCTGCTGGCTAGTTGCTTTCTACAGCTGCTGGATAGTTACTCTCTACAGCTTCTGGATAGTTACTTTCTACAGCTGCTGGATAGTTACTCTCTACAGCTGCTGGATAGTTATTTTCTACAGCTGCTGGATAGTTACTCTCTACAGCTGCTGGATAGTTACTTTCTACAGCTGATGGATAGTTACTTTCTACAGCTGCTGGATAGTTACTCTCTACAGCTGCTGGATAGTTACTTTCTACAGCTGCTGGATAGTTACTTTCTACAGCTGCTGGATAGTTACTTTCTACAGCTGCTGGATACTTACTCTCTACAGCTGCTGGATAGTTACTTTCTACAACTGCTGGATAGTTACTTTCTACAGCTGCTGGATAGTTACTTTCTACAGCTGCTGGATACTTACTTTCTACAGCTGCTGGATAGTTACTTTCTACAGCTGCTGGATAGTTACTTTCTACAGCTGCTGGATAGTTACTTTCTACAGCTGCTGGATACTTACTTTATACAGCTGCTTTATAGTTACTTTCTACAGCTGCTGGATAGTTACTTTCTACAGCTGCTGGATACTTACTCTCTACAGCTGCTGGATACTTACTTTCTACAGCTGCTGGATACTTACTCTCTACAGCTGCTGGATACTTACTTTCTACAGCTGCTGGATAGTTACTTTCTACAGCTGATGGATAGTTACTTTCTACAGCTGCTGGATACTTACTCTCTACAGCTGCTGGATAGTTACTTTCTACAGCTGCTGGATAGTTACTTTCTACAGCTGCTGGATAGTTACTTTCTACAGCTGCTGGATACTTACTTTCTACAGCTGCTGGATAGTTACTTTCTACAGCTGCTGGATAGTTACTTTCTACAGCTGCTGGATAGTTACTTTCTACAGCTGCTGGATACTTACTTTATACAGCTGCTTTATAGTTACTTTCTACAGCTGCTGGATAGTTACTTTCTACAGCTGCTGGATACTTACTCTCTACAGCTGCTGGATACTTACTTTCTACAGCTGCTGGATACTTACTCTCTACAGCTGCTGGATACTTACTTTCTACAGCTGCTGGATAGTTACTTTCTACAGCTGCTGGATAGTTACTTTCTACTGCTGCTGGATACTTACTTTCTACAGCTGCTGGATAGTTACTCTCTACAGCTGCTGGATACTTACTTTCTACAGCTGCTGGATACTTACTTTCTACAGCTGCTGGATACTTACTTTCTACAGCTGCTGGATACTTACTTTCTACAGCTGCTGGATACTTACTTTCTACAGCTGCTGTATCAGCAGGGTACTTATGGCTATTTGGACTTGCTGGGAAAAAATGTTTCAAAGAAACTTAAGTGTTAGAAAAAAACTGTTGTAAAGAAAGTTTAATTTGGGGAAAACTAGAAAAAAAACATTAATGGGGAAAATGAAAATTTTTATTAAAGAAACGACAAGTTTGCGAAAAAAAAGAAAAATCTGTAGTCAAGAATCCATAAATGTTGAAAAAAACTGAATTGAAGCTACAAATTTGGGGTAAAAAAGGAAATTTGGGTTCAAGTAACAATTAATTTTGGTAAAAACTCTCGTGATTAGTAAAAAATTGTATAAGTAAAAAAGAAAATCTGCAGCAGTAAAAATTTATTTTAAGGGGAGGAAAAAGACGTACATGGTACTGAATAAATTTTGGTGTAGGGAGAAAAAATAAATTGTATAGGAAAAACTTAATAAAGGGGGAATAAACTTCTGTTTTGAGGGAGAAAATGTATTCCATGACGAGGCACCACAAATGTTGTCTCACTTAATATATCTATGCAAGTTTCTCTTTTATTTTGACCTCTTTATTCTTTTTTTCTTCTCTTCTCTCTTTTCGATTGTCTCTCTTTGACTGTCTGTCTGTCTGTCTCTATGTCTCTGTCTCTCTTTCTCTCTCTCTCTCACACACTCTAATGTTTTCCTGTACTCAAGCTATCCTGCATTCTTTGAGAGAGAGAGAGAGAGAGAGAGAGAGAGAGAGAGAGAGAAAGAGAGAGAGAAAGAGAGAGAGAGAAGAGTAGACTATTATTATTGTTATTATTTTGATAAGCAAGCGCTAAACTCGCAGGGGATCAAGCATCACCTGACAAATGAGAAGCAATCAACTTTTTTTGAGAAGGGGAATTTACCTCTAATTCCTTGGATCAAGAGCCTTCCCTTTGAAGGGAGGTGTAGAGGGGTGAGGGGTGAGGGATGGTGAGAGGGGATACTGGAGCAGGAAGGGGAGTGATGGAGAGACTAGGGTATAGAAAGGAAGGAGTGATGGAGTGGGCAGGGGGGGGGTGAAAGAGAGGTAAGAGAGGGCGAATATTGGAGAGGGAGACACAAGGATGGAGCAGTTAGAGAGGGCAGATGGGGAAGGCTGGAAATAAATGGTATAAAATACCCACACAATGGAAATATGAACACATATGCAGTATAATGTGATCCTTTATTGACTACGTTTCGCCCACACAGTGGGCTTTTTCAAGTCACAAACAGAACTGTTTGTGACTTGAAAAAGCCCACTGTGTGGGCGAAACGTAGTCAATAAAGGATCACATTATACTGCATATGTGTTTATATTTCCATGGGGGAAGGCTGTTGGAAAGTGGGTGAAAAGGATGTGTGTTTTTTTTCTATTCAGCAAAACTTGATACATCATCAGTGTGCTGCTACCGTTGACCATCAACAACAGTCTTCATCTTTCTCTTCTTCTTCTCCTCCTCATCCTCCTTATTCCTCTCCTTCCTCTTCTTCTTATATTTATTATTATTATTATTTTATTATTATTATTATTATAATAATAATTATTATTTTTTATATTACCATTATTATTATTACTTTTCATTATATTTATTATTATTATTATTATTATTATTATTATTATTATTATTATTATTATTATTATTATTATTATTATTATTATTAATATTATTATTATTATTATTATTATTATTATTATTATTATTATTATTATTATTATTATTATTATTATTATTATTATTATTATTATTGCTATTATTATTATCATTATTATTATTATTATTATTATTATTATTATTATTATTATTATTATTATTATTATTATTATTATTATTATTATTATTATTATTATTATTATTACAAATTATTACATTTCTGGGAAAGCACCACCAGTGCTTTATCTGTGCTCTATCAGTGGAATGAGATTTAATCAAATTTTACCCCAAAGACTTGGAGAACTACACCAGATCCTCAGATCAAGACCCCGTCAGAGGCATCAAGGCTCGTGCCAGAAATCAATCACTAATCCCAAAGTGTTATAGCCATTAGAAGCAATTTAGTGAAGCTGCCTTTAAACGCACCTACTGCAATAATGCTCCTTAATTACCTTTACGGCCTTAATGACGTGTTTAATTACCGGTTTCCTCGGAAGGCAGAGAGTCGTATGTCTCAGAGGGAGAGGCGAGTGTAATTATCACTATATAAAGTGCGTTCCCATGTAAATGAAACGTGTAGAGTAACACACACAGGTGAGAATCATGCTTTCGAGAATATTGACAGAGAGAGAGAGAGTGAGAGAGAGAGAGAGAGAGAGAGAGAGAGAGAGAGAGAGAGAGAGAGAGAGAGAGAGAGAGAGAGAGAGAGAGAGAGAGAGAGAGAGAGAGAGAGAGAGAGAGAGGACGGCTATAGCTTTTAACTTGTAAATAAAGATGAGAACTTTTAACCTTACCCTGTAGAAACCCTTATGTTAGAGAGAGAGAGAGAGAGAGAGAGAGAGAGAGAGAGAGAGAGAGAGAGGACGGCTATAGCTTTTAACTTGTAAATAAAGATGAGAACTTTTAACCTTTTACCCTGTAGTCCTTCCCATGTTAGAGAGAGAGAGAGAGAGAGTGAGAGAGAGAGAGAGAGAGAGAGTGAGAGAGAGAGAGAGAGAGAGAGGGGACGGCTATAGCTTTTAACTTGTAAATAAAGATGAGAACTTTTAACCTTACCCTGTAGAAACCCTTATGTTAGAGAGAGAGAGAGAGAGAGAGAGAGAGAGAGAGAGAGAGAGAGAGAGAGAGAGAGAGAAAGATAGAGAGAGAACTAACAGATAATCAGACAGACAGGCACAGACAGACAGACAAATAGAGACACATACAGACAGATACAGACAGAGATACACAGACAGATGCACACAGACTGTCAGACAGACAATTATAAAGACCATGAATGAAGAAAAAACTAGCTCAGACAGAAGCCAAAATATCACATTCTCCCACACATAGTTTCAAGAACATGCATGAAAATTTAGCAAAAAAAAAATAATAAAAACATTTACTTCGAAGGCGGTGCCTCGATCCACCTCGGCAAGAATTAGGCGAGTACAAAGGCCACATAATCTGGCAGTAAATATAGACACTAATTGTGCTCATTAACTCTGATACGCACATCTGATTGATCTCATTTGTCACTAGTAACGCAGTTAATACTGTCGTAATAAATCCTGTAATCACTTGACCGATGGTATACGCAGGAACAACGCCTTTGTACTTTGCCTAATTACATCTGAAATTGGCTTAATTTCTATTGTAACTGACTTAATTACTGCTGTGACTGGCTTCATTACTGCTGTGACTGGCTTTATTACTGCTGTGACTGGCTGCATTACTGCTGTGACTGGCTTCATTACTGCTGTGACTGGCTTTATTACTGCTGTGGCTGGCTTTATTACTGCTGTAACTGGCTTTATTACTGCTGTGACTGGCTTTATTACTGCTGTAACTGGCTTCATTACTGCTGTGACTGGCTTTATTACTGCTGTAACTGGCTTCGTTACTGCTGTAACTGGCTTTATTACTGCTGTAACTGGCTTCATTACTGCTGTAACTGGCTTCATTACTGCTGTAACTGGCTTCATTACTGCTGTGACTGGCTTTATTACTGCTGTGGTTGGCTTTATTACTGCTGTGACTGCCTTCATTACTGCTGTAACTGGCTTTATTACTGCTGTAACTGGCGTCATTACTACTGTAACTGGCTTCATTACTGCTGTAACTGGCTTCATTACTGCTGTGACTGGCTTCATTACTGCTGTAACTGGCTTCATTACTGCTGTAACTGGCTTCATTACTGCTGTGACTGGCTTTATTACTGCTATAACTGGCTTCATTACTGCTGTGACTGGCTTCATTACTGCTGTGACTGGCTTTATTACTGCTGTAACTGGCTTCATTACTGCTGTAACTGGCTTTATTACTGCTGTAACTGGCTTCATTACTGCTGTAACTGGTTTCATTACTGCTGTAACTGGCTTCATTACTGCTGTGGCTGGCTTCATTACTGCTGTAACTGGCTTCATTACTGCTGTAACTGGCTTCATTACTGCTGTGACTGGCTTCATTACTGCTGTGACTGGCTTTATTACTGCTGTAACTGGCTTCATTACTGCTGTAACTGGCTTTATTACTGCTGTAACTGGCTTCATTACTGCTGTAACTGGCTTTATTACTGCTGTAACTGGCTTCATTACTGCTGTGACTGGCTTCATTACTGCTGTGACTGGCTTTATTACTGTTGTAACTGGCTTCATTACTGCTGTAACTGGCTTCATTACTGCTGTGACTGGCTTTATTACTGCTGTAACTGGCTTCATTACTGCTGTGAATGGCTTTATTACTGCTGTAACTGGCTTCATTACTGCTGTGACTGGCTTCATTATTGCTGTGACTGGCTTCATTACTGCTGTGACTGGCTTTATTACTGCTGTGGTTGGATTTATTACTGCTGTGACTGGCTTCATTACTGCTGTAACTGGCTTCATTACTGCTGTGACTGGCTTCATTACTTTTGTACCTGACTTAATTACTACTGTGATTGACTTCATTACTGCTGTGACTGACTTAATTACTGCTGTGGCTTTCTTCATTACTGCTGTGACTGGCTTTATTACTGCTGTAACTGGCTTCATTACTGCTGTGACTGGCTTTATTACTGCTGTAACTGGCTTTATTACTGCTGTGACTGGCTTCATTACTGCTGTGACTGGCTTCATTACTGCTGTGACTGGCTTTATTACTGCTGTGGTTGGCTTTATTACTGCTGTGACTGGCTTCATTACTGCTGTGGCTGGCTTCATTACTGTTGTGATTGGCTTCATTGCTGCTGTGACTGCCTTCATTACTTTTGTACCTGACTTAATTACTAATGTGACTGGCTTCATTACTGCTGTTGCTGACTTAATTACTCCTCTACCTGGCTTAATTACCACTGTACCTAGTACAAGCAAAAGAGGACAAGTAAATGTTGAACCAATTTAACACATACTAGAAGCTCTACAACGGGAAGTCAAATCCCTGAGGGTAGTCCACTCAGGCGTCAGGAAAGTTAATTTAGCAATACGAATTAATGACTGCTCAGGACACAGGGTAAATAATGAAAGTAACGAGAGAAATTAGAACCGCCTCGCCAGGTGGCTGACCTTTGTGAGGTTAGGAATCTGAATCACAGGTGGCGAGGACGTCCCAGCTCCACCTGAATAATGATGAACAAAACTCATTATTCACCATTATACACCATATTCTACAAATGAATATTTCCATCACGAGTAGATTATGTAAAACATATCGTTTATACACGAGCGTTAAAAAAAACATTTAAACACTAAAAACGAAATTATTAAACGTGGCACGTTTGACAAAGCAATAGCTGAATACCAGCAGTAAAACGTGGACGGTCTTCATAGGAATGGTGACACCAGAAATAGATTAGGGTAAGTCCTTCCCTAATGTTCTTTCTCTAATGTCATTCACTTCCTCCTACGTCTCCCTATATTAATTTAAACACACTGGAAGGGAAAATAATATAGATCTACACATATTTGGTTACCAGAAAATGGTCGAATGAGTTTTATTTGGCGAGAAGAATTTTATAGATCATATCATATGAGGTGTCGATTATTTTTTTGTTATTATGGATGGTAAGCCAGTGGAAGGTCTCGCTGGAATAACCAAAAGCTACACTGAATGGGTCCTCTTCCTCGCCATGAGAAATGATCCCATTTGTCTCGATAAACAAAATGCCAGTACTAATACGGATCCAAGATGTCCACTTCTGCTATCTCGAACTGGAAATTACGAAGCAAGAACGGGAGCTAGACACTAACACTCCTCTACCCCCACCAACTGGCTCATAAAATGTGATTTATATCCCATAACGCAACCCAAGTACAAGTTGGTGGTGCCATGATTCAAGCAGTGGAGGTGAGCACCAGAGTGCTGCTACTCAATTTCCTCAAGTCCCAACAGAGGCCGCAGTATTACAGTGGCCATCTAGAGACGCTACGCCTGCCTCCTCGATGTTACAGGTTTATCGTCAGGGTTCGGGATATATCTGATACGTTGTTTTGCGAGGTTTTGATACTAGTTCTAGAGGTGAAATTTTTTGGAATTATAATTCAGATTATGTGCGCAACATTGTATACGCACATACACACACACACACACACGCACACACACACACACACACACACACACACACACACACACACACACACACACACACACACACACACACACACACACACACATACACACACATACACACACACACACACACACACACACACACACACACACACACACACACACACACACACATACACACACACACACACACACACACACATACACACACACACACACACACACACACACACACACACATACACACACACACACACACACACACACACACACACACACACACACACACACACACACACACACACACACACACACACACACATACATCATTTTATTACAATACACTTAATTGCCTAATTTACATTATTAAAACAAATTAAATTTATTACTCGCTAAGTTAATTCCATCTTGCAAATAATTCAATTTTATCAAACACGAATAAATTATCATCTTCTTTAGCCCTCGTAGAAATTAAAGAAAAAACCACTTTTCTTTTTATTTCAGAAATTGGTCAGGGACTTGAACTAAGTGAAGTTAATCAGGGTCCTTAACTGAGGGAAAGTTAGTCAGGGACTTGAACTAGAGATATCAGTCTCCTTAGATGCTCAACCCTATACCTTTTTTTTACTTTATATATATATATATATATATATATATATATATATATATATATATATATATATATATATATATATATATATATATATATATATATATATATATATATATATATATATACATATATATATATATATATATATATATATATACATATATATATATATATATATATATATATATATATATATATATATATATATATATATATATATATATATATATATATATATATATATATATATATATATATATATATATGTCCTGCCGAATAGGTAAAACTGGTCAATTAGCAAGAACTCATTTAAAATTAAGTCCTTTCTAAAATTTTCTCTTATACGTTTAAAGATATATTTTTTTCATTAATGATAATGTAAAAATTTATAATTTTGCTCCAAAAGAATCTTAGAAAACTTACCTAACCTTATTATAACAAGGACAATTTATTTTAGCCTAACCCAACTAAATATATTTTAGATTTGTTTACAGAAATTTAATACTAAACAAACACACAGAAATATATTTTTTTCGTTAGGTTCACAATGATTTTGGCGAAATTATTGCATACACAAATTTTCACTTGTCCTATATGGCAAGATGAGCGTTGCTATTTAAGCCAAGATCGCAAGTTCTGCCTATTCGGCACGACATATATATATATATATATATATATATATATATATATATATATATATATATATATATATATATATATATATATATATATATATATATATATATATATATATATATATATATATATATATATATATATATATATATATATATATATTCAAAAGGATATTGGATGAAAATGGAAAGTTATAGAGATAAATGAATTTCTCAATTGCATTGACGTGTTTTTTCAAACAAATATATAAATCATATAAGTGTATATTCACTGTTTGCTTTTCTGCATTGTTATTTCATTGTTCCGTACTGTGTGTATGTACTCATCTAGTTGTGGTTGCAGGGGTCGAGTCATAGCTCCTGGCCCCGGCTCTTCACTGGCTGCTACTGTGTGTATGCGTGTGTGTTTGTGTGTTTTTCAGTCTTACCTTATAAGAACACTTTAAGGAGCATTATTAAAACTTCCTGGAGTGTCTGTGAGACTAAAGGAATTGTGAGTGCTGGAAGGGCGTCAGACTCCTTTAAAGAGTGCGTCGAGAGTGTGTCGAGAGTGAGTCGAGAGTGCGTCGAGAGTGCTATCAGGGTAGAACAACTCTGGAGGCTTGCAAGTGCGTGATTATAAAACCCTGCGAGAAATAAAACTTTCCAAGCTTGACATTATAGAAGATAAATAAACTCACGTGTACATTTTTAATAAGGAAGTTAGACAGGCGTGGGAAGTGGTGGGGTCGCTGCGTCCACTAAAAAATGAAAGTGAAAAGTATTTTGTAAATGTAATTTTTTTGGTAGGGCGGGTTATTACCTGGTTTCTGTCTGTCAAAAATATTTTGATCTCGTAATAAAGAGAAAAGTAAGCTCTCAGTTTGTGTATATTGAGTGTTATCCACTTTGTGGTATAAACATCCTGATTATTATTTTATTGTTATTATTGTTATTATTATTATTATTATTATTATTATTATTATTATTATTATTATTATTATTATTATTATTATTATTATTATTATTATTATTATTATTATTATTATTATTATTATTATTATTATTATTATTATTGTTGTTATTCATATTCATATTCATATTATTATTATTATTATTATTACTATTATCATTATTATTATTATTATTGTTATTAATATTATTGTTATTATACTTATTATTATTATTATTATTATTATTAATACTATTATCATTATTATTATTATTATTATTGTTATTAATGTTATTGTTATTATAATTATTATTATTATTATTATTATTATTATTATTATTATTATTATTATTATTATTATTATTATTATTATTATTATTATTATTATTATTATTAATGATGATGATATTGCTGTTGTTGTAGTTGTTATTGCTTTTGTAGTATCTTTCAACTGCATCTAAATACACACACACACATACACTGCCAGGAGCTGTGAATGGACCCTGGCAACAACAAACAGGTGAGTACACACACACACACACACACTAACTATTGCTAAATACTACTGCCATTCAGCACTAAAACAAAATGAGGTTCCCATATGAATAAATTGTAACCACATGCAACCTAGTCTCAATTTACAGACCTACGAAATTTACAGCCAGTAATTTACACCATGAATACTGGAGATATGATTAATTTATTACTTATATTACAATGTAAAGCTGGACGTTTATCATGAGTTAAAAATATATATGGTGACATATATTTTTTTATCTCGTATGTACATTGATTCATATGCGCAAATAATGTGGCTGACGCTTTCAGTAGAAAATGTATATTGATGTGGTATACTTGTATTTATGTGGTATACTAGTATTGATGTGGTATACTTGTATTTATGTGGTATACTTGTATTGATGTGGTATACTTGTATTGATGTGATATACTTGTATTGATGTGGTATACTTGTATTGATGTGATATACTTGTATTGATGTGATATACTTGTATTGATGTGGTATACTTGTATTGACGCGGTACTCTTGTATTGACGTGGTATACTTGTATTGACGTGGTATACTTATATTGACGTGGTATACTTGTATTGACGTGGTATACTTGTATTGACGTGGTATACTTGTATTGACGTGGTATACTTGTATTGACGTGGTATACTTGTATTGACGTGGTATACTTGTATGCTAATTGTGGTAGGAAGTGTTTGCTTCTGTTGTTTTGGAATGTTCATGTAACCGTTGTAAGAGAATGTGCATTTTCCTGTTTTAACAGAATGTTTGGGAACGGGCATATTCCATTTGTTTTTTAGGGAAAGTGCTTATTATATTCGTTTTTTAATGTGTACAGTCTTGAATGTACTTTACATATTCTTGAATGATCTGTACATGTTCTTGAATGTACTATACATATTCTTGGATGTATTGTACATACATGAATTCTTGAATGTGTATATTCTTGAATGTGTATATTCTTGAATGTGTATATTCTTGAATGTGTATATTCTTGAATGTGTATATTCTTGAATCTGTATGTACTTGAGTGTATATATTCTTGAATCTGTATGTACTTGAGTGTGTATATTCTTGAATGTGTATATTCTTGAATGTGTATATTCTTGAATGCGTATATTCTTGAATGTGTATATTCTTGAATCTGTATGTACTTGAGTGTATATATTCTTGAATCTGTATGTACTTGAGTGTGTATATTCTTGAGTGTGTATATTCTTGAATGTGTATATTCTTGAATGCGTATATTCTTGAATGTGTATATTCTTGAATCTGTATGTACTTGAGTGTGTATATTCTTGAATGTGTATTTTCTTGAATGTGTATATTCTTGAATGTGTTTATTCTTGTATCTGTATGTACTTGAGTGTGTATATTCTTGAATGTGTATATTCTTGAATGTGTTTATTCTTGAATCTGTATGTACTTGAGTGTGTATACTCTTGAATGTGTATATACTTGAATGTGTATATTCTTGAATGTGTATATTCTATTTGTTTTATTACTAGACGCCTACCCTGGTAGGAACTGGCCTCATAACCTTACCTAGCACCATGGCTACCTTACCTAGTAACCACTGGCCTCATGTCGTGCCCACCATTGGCCACTGCTGGCCCAGTGCTGGACAATACTGCCTGCAACAATCCCAGGACGCCAGGGAGAGGGATGCAATTGCAACGTTCACCTGATTCGTGTTGAGTTTTTTTGCAAGTAAGGGAATTGTAATGGAACCAACTCCCAAAGGAGAGGATAATCTCGGAGACTGCTCAACTCTATCCTTCCCTGCTGCATCTCATGGATAGGGATGCACGTAGGGGATGAGAGAGAGAGAGAGCGAGAGAGAGAGAGAGAGAGACAGACAGAGAGAGAGAAACAGGCAGACAGAGACACAGGCAAAGACAGGCAGACACAGAGACAGAGACAGACAGAGGCAAACACAGAGAGACAGACAGATAGACAGACAGACAGAAAGAGACAAAGGCAGAGACAGAGACAAAGACAGGCA
>NC_091346.1:16317439-16334939 GCF_038502225.1 Cherax quadricarinatus
CAAGCGAAAATTTGTGTATGCAATAATTTCGCCAAAATCATTCTGAACCAAACGAAAAAAAATATATTTTACTGTGTTTAGTTAGTATTAAATTATTGTAAACAAATCTAAAATATATTTAGTTGGGTTAGGCTAAAATAAATTGTTCTTTTTATAATAAGGTTAGGTAAGTTTTCTAAGATTCTTTTGGAGCAAAATTAAAAATTTTTTACTTTAACATTAATGAAAAAAATATATCTTTAAACGTATAAGAGAATTTTTTTTAGAAAGGACTTAATTTTAAATGAGTTCTTGCTAACTGACCAGTTTTACATATTCGGCACGACATATATATATATATATATATATATATATATATATATATATATATATATATATATATATATATATATATATATATATATATATATATATATATATATATATATATATTTATATATATAATATTTACTGCTTTTTCAGAGATAATCCCGGACCATAATACGAAATATGTGCGTGGAACTTTTATCATAAACGCAATATATGTGGAAAGTTCAATGTTTCTTTAGTGCAGTTTGTCATTTGACAGAATTAAAATCCTGTAGATCATTTATTGAATTTACGGTAACTGCTTTTGAGGGTAATTTATCCGTGTGAAAATGTTTTGTGGACCGAGGCTGATCCTCGGCCAAGTTGCATCTATGTTACATATGAAGCTTTATTTTTTTCTTTATTGTCTTGACTGGTCCTCTAAAATATAAGTGAACGATGATGAATGAGCTTAGGATTTAAATATCGTTAATTCACACACACACAAACACACACACTCACACACACACACACACACACACATACAAAGTGTTTTCCATAGATCCCTTACCATTACATTATATATATATATATATATATATATATATATATATATATATATATATATATATATATATATATATATATATATATATATATATATATATATATATATATATATATATATATATATATATATGTCGTGCCGAATAGGCAGAACTTGCGATCTTGCCTTAAATAGCAACGCTCATCTTGCTATGTAGCACAAGTGAAATTTTTTTTATGCAATAATTTCGCCAAAATCATTCTGAACCTAACGAAAAAAATACATTTCACTGTGTTTGTCTAGTATTAAATTATTGTAAACAAATCTAAAATATATTTAGTTGGGTTAGGCTAAAATAAATTGTGCTTGTTATAATAAGGTTAGGTAAGTTTTTTAAGTTCCTTTTGGTGCAAAATTATAAATTTTTGCATCAACATTAATGAAAAAAATATATCTTTAAACGTATAAGAGAAAATTTTAGAAAGGACTTAATCTTAAATGAGTTCTTGCTAACTGACCAGTTTTACATATTCGGCACGACATATATATATATATATATATATATATATATATATATATATATATATATATATATATATATATATATATATATATATATATATATATATATATATATATATATATATATATATATATATATATATATATATATATATATATATATATATACATATATACATATTATATGCGTGTATTCACACCCGTTGCCTCTGCTACAACGTTTTGGAAGACAAATTATGATTCTATCTTCCTGCGAATTTTACAGTAAAAAGTAGGAAAATATATTGTCGTTTAGGATAAACTTGAGGCTATCTTAGGAGAGGATGAAGGGAAGAAGTTAGGAGATAGAGAAGAAGTTAGGAGATACCGAGTTTTGACGCAGCAACTTCGGAGGGGGGCTGGGATCCTCGCCAGATCTCCCGTGAATATGCCCTCAGCTTGACGGAAGATGAATGAGAGGGCCTCTCTTAGTTCTACCGAGGAATTTGTTACTCGCTAGCTATCTCTCTCTCTTTCTTTTCCCCTAGTATTTCTGTTTATTTTCTTTCTTTATTTTTTTTATTCAGCGTCTGTCAGACGGTCGTGCAATTTTACTTATTTATTTGCCATTAAAACCCTATGTTTCCCAGATTTAAGTAAGATAAGTAAACGTAAGTGCTTGTTCTTTCCTGAGAGCGTCCATATTAACGTATGTATATATGTTGGTAGAATTACCAACAATATGTGAAGTAAACGAACACAAGTGCAACTGTTCTGATATTTTACTGGGGCAACGTTTCGCTCTCCATGAGCTTTGTTACGGGTTGACAAGTCTCCTGGAGAGCGAAATGTTGCCACAATAAAATGTCACATTAGTTACATTTGTGTCCTTTTACTTTACATATTAACGTATGAAAACCAAACATAGATCCTCCCAGAGCGACACCTCGTCGTAACAAAAGCAATTGAATAGCGTTTGCTATCACGATATAAACTGCTCTTAGCAAACGTAGCATCGAGCCTCCACCACTCACTGGGCCCAGTGACTCACATAATTCTTACTCTGTCTCAATTCTCTGTATTTCAGAACCAGCAGAACTGGAGTTACTATCAGGAAGGGATTACGCAACTGTTTTGATATGAGGAGATGAGAAAATACGGAAAATTGCCTGAATACCCTACATGTTCACCTGTTGATAAAAGGTGACTTCGCCTCTGCGTTACCTCACTCAGGACTTATAAGAAGGGTTTCCATTTTGCTTCTTCTTATCTACAAGTTTCCCGCCTTATCAGGTTAACGCGCAGCTAGTCTGTTGCTAGAGTTTTTACAGTTAATTGCAGTAAGTTGAGAGAGTGAGAGTGTGTGTGAGAGAGAGAGAGAGAGAGAGAGAGAGAGAGAGAGAGAGAGAGAGAGAGTTATGGGGGCCCCAATACGAAGGTGCTTCAAGATATAGTGGCAAACAAACACACACACACACACACACACACACACACACACACACACACACACACACACACACACACACACACACACACACACACACACACACACACACACACACACACACACATGACGGAAGGAATAGACTCCAAAGTGTCCCTGTTTGCAGATGACGTGAAGTTGATGAGAAGAATTCATTCGATCGAAGACCAGGCAGAACTACAAAGGGATCTGGACAGGCTGCAGACTTGGTCCAGCAATTGGCTCCTGGAGTTCAACCCCACCAAGTGCAAAGTAATGAAGATTGGGGAAGGGCAAAGAAGACCGCAGACGAAATAGTCTAGGGGGCCAGAGACTACAAACCTCACTCAAGGAAAAAGATCTTGGGGTGAGTATAACACCAGGCACATCTCCCGAAGCGCACATCAACCAAATAACTGCTGCGGCATATGGGCGCCTAGCAAACCTCAGACAAGCATTCCGACATCTTAATAAGGAATCGTTCAGGATTCTGTACACCGTGTACGTTAGGCCCATATTGGAGTATGTGGCACCAGTTTGGAACCCACACCAAGCCAAGCACGTAAAGAAACTAGAGAAAGTGCAAAGGTTTGCAACAAGATTAGTCCCAGAGCTAAGAGGTATGTCCTACGAGGAGAGGTTAAGGGAAATCAACCTGACGACACTGGAGGGCAGGAGAGATAGAGGGGACATGATAACGACATACAAAATACTGAGAGGAATTGACAAGGTGGACAAAGACAGGATGTTCCAGAGATGGGACACAGCAACAATGGGACACAGTTGGAATTTGAAGACACAGATGAATCACAGGGATGTTAGGAAGTATTTCTTCAGCCACAGAGTAGTCAGGAAATGGAATAGTTTGGGAAGCGATGTAGTGGAGGCAGGATCCATACATAGCTTTAAGCAGAGGTATGATAAAGCTCACGGCTCAGGGAGAGTGACCTAGTAGCGATCAGTGAAGAGGCGGGGCCAGGAGCTTGGACTCGACCCCTGCAACCTCAACTAGGTGAGTACAACTAGGTGAGTACAACTAGGTGAGTACAACTAGGTGAGTACAACTAGGTGAGTACAACTAGGTGAGTACAACTAGGTGAGTACAACTAGGCGAGTACACACGTACAAAGTGAAACATAATTTTCTCTTTTGACAAATCCTGCTAACATTGCCTCAGGAGCTGTTAATTGTATTCCTGCGATGTGTTTAATATTATATTTTGAAAGGATGAGACAATATAAATATTTAAAAAAAAAGTGTTTTTAGTTCTATAATCGCAGGTATGATATAGTTTAGTTCTAAAATGCAATATCAAGAGCTTATGAATCTAGAAACAGCTCCATTTAACGTACTATAACTAATATTACATAAATAAAAAATCTTTATCAATTTATATATATATATATATATATATATATATATATATATATATATATATATATATATATATATATATATTATATATATATATATATATATATATATATATATATATAATTTATGTATATATATATATATATATATATATATATATATATATATATATATATATATATATATATATATATATATATATATATATAAATATAAATTACAATAGAATTTAATGATACATTTCCAAATACTTCAGATGAACTAATACATTTAGAAGTGTGTTACCATGTCATTTACAGATATTTAATTAGCTTTCAGATATTTAGTCTTTAAATGTAATAATCATTAAATATTACCTCTGAGAACTGGAGGCAGTATATCTCGAGTGTAGTAATATATCTGCGATCAAGCAATACAACATATAAAACAACCACAGGGGGAGTTGAATGATAGCTTTAGGCCTTTCGTGTTGCTATCAGCACATCATCAGGAACTTGCAGTGTTACAGAAATAAGTAGGAAGTCCAAGCAGATTAGTTCAGGGGAACATTTTCTAGTTGTCTCTCGTTCGTGAGAGAGTGAGAAACAGGGAGGAAGAAAGAGAAAGAGAGAGAGAGAGAGAGAGAGAGAGAGAGAGAGAGAGAGAGAGAGAGAGAGAGAGAGAGAGAGAGAGAGAGAGAGAGAGAGAGATAGACACAGAGACAGAGGGAGACACAGACAGTGAGAGACAGAGAGAAAGAGAAAGAGACCTAAAAATGAATTACACGTCCCTGGACCAATGCGTTGACTTGTATTTAATCACGTGTCTTTTCAAACCAACTGTAAGTATCACTTACTGAAGTTGACACTTCTTTTAACACTGACTTACTGTAAGTTCGAATGTACTCGTTCCGTGAGTCGCTTTTAAACATGTTATTAGAACTTCGCGAATCTTTCCTTCGTTAACAGAACTTTAAGTTCCGACCTTTCAAAACAGCGTGAGTAATGCAGTAGATTAAGTTGTGTGACAGTCATGAGAAAGAATAGGTAATAAGTCAACCACTCGCGCCTAGGCAGTTAATTCAGTGACGTAAAATCCAATTTAAAATAAATTCCCATGACGAATAAAGGTCACAAAACCATTGCTGGAACAATTCGCAATTATGCCATAATTCACAGAAGTAACTTTAGACAAAGCGTCGCTCTGCCCTGGACAGAGTTGGGTTAAATATATTTCAAATTACTGTTCCTATAATGTTGTGAATAAGTAACGTGAATACAACCTTGCCTACCTTAAAATACTCGAGTTTATTACTAAAAATTACTAAGCCATAAGTTAGAGGCCCCGGGTTCGATCCCCGGCACCTCCGAACGTCGTTAAAAATCTAGATTATCCCAATGGAAATAAGTCATTTTGTAATAAAAAAATATATACATAACAAATTTGGGTTATCCCAGGTTCTCTACACATATACTGCTATGTATTATAATCTATGTAACTATTTTTGTATACCTGAATAAACTGACTTACACATCGTAATTTTTCTGACGATTTCTGCCTTTGCAGGGAGACACCTTGATACTGGTAGAGGAATCTATATTCAAGGAATATAAATAACCATCCATTTCCTAAAATCAAACCTGCTTATGTATTATTTCCAATATAATATCTATTTAGACATACATGAAATTAGTCCTCGCATCATGAAACATGCCCAGTGCTACTGGGTGCATGATGTTTGCAGGAGTGATGGCCAAGTGGTTAGAGCGTCGTGAATTGACTTGCTTCCAATGAGGTAGGTTAAAATAACATGGGTTCGACCCCCGGCTAGCCACAGTTTGTTAATTGTGTGTGTGTGTGTTTGTATATATATATAAACTTATTAAAACTCTACAAAGAGAAACGTTGTATCTACAGAAGCTTATTTTACAACATGTGTCTACCTTTCCCCATTGTCGGCAGAATACCATTGTGATCCTTGTGAATTAGACATAATACACAGTTCTCGTCATTAATTGACTATATTTAGGAGAAAATTCCTTTCTTATGTGCGAAACGTCTTCTACATAAACGTTGTGTTTTATTCACACACTTCTCAGTATATTACACCATCATCATACATTGTAATCCCCATTCGTAAGAGTTTCTCATGTTCGTGTTGAAGTACGCGTCCGTGTGTTGCACTCAAACCCCTGACATATGTATTCCCTGTAGGACGAACAACAAAGAGAGAGCCAGATGACACAGATGACACGTATGTAATTCCAGGAGTGTGACCCGCTCTATATTTTTACCCAAACTGTAAATATTTAAATGTGCAGCAGTACGCTCGGTGTTATAAATATGGATATGCATTACACGCATGATTTGCAAGCACTTGCCGTCGCGCCGGCATAATATTACCATAGTGGGTAACAGTCATTAGCAGAGCTGGCTGTGATAGCCAGTTATTAGCACAAACATCAAGCAGAGGCTTTAATTTGTACTAATTACAGTGTCTTCCTGTTTACCGACTTCCCAACCCCAGAAAACAACAGCAAACTATCTAATATTGCGATAGGTGAATAAATTATGATTTGGTTCAGCCACAGTGCCGCATGCGGCAATTATTTGGGACTGAACGTGAATAAACATTCCTCTGTTATATTTCATTACATATAATCGACAATAAAGTTCATATAATAACCATCATGAACAAATAATTTTGTTCGTAAAATTATAATGGGTTAGGGGATTATTCGCTATATTCTGCGCTGTTTGGAGGTTTTACTGCATAAATATTTTATAGTTTGCTATGAAAAATTATATATGATTTTTAATGATGGGGTCCACCTCTGGTGTAAATTGTGGGACCCATAGCCTCGGAGAAGTGGATAAAAAGGCTTCAAGGAAAAATATTTGGATTTCTTCCTGAAGCGGTTGAATATTCCACTTCCCCTACCACCCCATCTTTTCATATTTATTTTTTTTTACTAATAGGAATATTTTATTACATAATATGGTACAGAAGATTTAAGAGATACATTATTGATATAAAGGTGGCATATACGGTACATGTTGTTACGTGTGTATCACCGATTATAAGGTAAAAATCTCATCCAGCTCCTCAGAGCTGGGGCGTGTGCCCAAAATACAGCAGGCATTACCCCTTTGAACAGCCGCACTGAGCCGCTGGAACAGAAAACTAGCTGCCCTGGGATCCCTAGTTACCCTGATGAGTCTTTTTCCCAGCTCCTTAAGGAATTTAGATGCACTCTTTCCCCATGAGCCAAGGGTCTCTGAGCCTATGGGAACAAACATATAATGATGGGCAAGTTCTCCATATTTTCTAGACTTCTGGGACTCCCTGAAGCTGGCAGCTGCCCCTCCTTCCTCCCTGGTGTATTGGAGATAGGTATCAGCCAAGGTAGATGCACATGTATAGTCCCACACCACCTGCTTCCCATCTGTCCAGGCTTGAAGGGTGATACCATCTGGACGCTTCTGGCTGCCATCAGATCTGCATAGTTGGGGTGGCTCCCTTACTGTATTAACCTCCTCATGTCTTGCAATCTTTCCCTCGGATTTACGGCACACAAGACCATGGTACCCGAATCGGTCTGCTGCTTCACTGCCACAAATACACCTGTGTTCGGCGAGAATAGGGGCGGCAAGTCGAAGGGCAACACCGATGCGGATGGTCTGTGGGTCGAGACGTGTGCCAAGGCTGGAGTTGGGAACAGCCAACAGAAAGTCCCCAGCATGAGGGGCTCTCACTGCCAGGAGGCGGGCTCTATCCTTCCCTGACACACTCTGAAGCATTGTTGAGGCAATATTTTCCACTATTGGACCATCCCAGTGCGATTGTTTGTAGTTGTTGGGGGGAGCAGGTCTGGCTCCAGAGCCCGTTAGATTATCCCAGATCATTGCTCCGTCAATGAATTTTTGGTCCTGGACTCCTATCTTGTCCCTAAGATGTTCAGGGAGAATCGCTGCTACAAGCTCTCTGGATGCAATACACGAGGACAGAAAAGCAGGTAACGCAATCTGTGATGACTTGCGGACACCAATGCCTCCTAGTCTGACTGGAAGTGTAGCTTGGTTCCACTGCCCGTCTTCTAGAGTAAGGTTAAGTACTTTCGTAAAAATCTGCCTCAGAATACTGTCATATTCGTGCAGTATAGGGTTATCATATGAAGGTGCATATCTTAGGAAATATGTCAACCTGGGCAGACTCAAGCACTTTGTGAGAAGGTACAAGGCATCGTGGGTGTTCAGATTGCCTATTCGTTGTTCCATTCTCCTTAACTCTTCCAATTTCTTCCTGAGAATTGTGTCAATGGCATTGCTTCCCAGAGGTGCTCCTAGCAAGACACTATTTGTGGGGGCAATGACTGCTGCTCCTGGTAGTTTTGATCTCACTGCATTTATCACTTGTTGACTGACTGAGATGATTTCACATTTGGATGGATTCAGGATGAGACCCATTTCCTGTCCCCGTGTCATTACCTGTGTAAGGTCATGTAGGAGGGACTCCTTTGTACCTGCTAGTGTGCCTTTTTAATGTATATATATATATATATATATATATATATATATATATATATATATATATATATATATATATATATATATATATATATATATATATATATATATATATATATATATAAAGAATGTCCTACACGCTCATACAGACACATCTAGAGAATGATGTAGTGGAGGCAGGATCCATACATAACTTTAAGAAGAGGTACGATAAAGCTTTTAGAGCAGGGAGAGAGTGGACCTAGTAGCGACCATCGAAGAGGTGGGGTCAAGAACTGTGAATCGACCCCTGTAACCACAAATAGGTGAGTACACTCACTCACACACACACACACACACACACACACACACACACACACACACACACACACACACACACACACACACACACACACACACACACACACACACACACACACACACACACCTTAACACACTCATACAAATACATAAACAGATATACTCCCATTCACACACACACAAACACATACACACAAGTACATATACACAAACACACGAACACACAAATACACAAGCACACAAATACACACAAATACACAAGCACACAAATACACACAAATACACAAAACACACACATACACACAAGCACAAACAAACTTCCATAATCTATTTACCTGTCAAAAACACGCAGAACAAACATAACAACGCACTCCCATCATGGACGTCAGTATCTTCACTGCCGACAAAAACACAGGAAAAAGTGCACCAGTGTAGAAAAAAACATTGACAAAATGTATTATCCCTACTTTCCTGTACTCTTGCCTGAGGCTAAATTATTATTATTATTATTATTATTATTACTGTTATTGTTTTTGTTATTATTATTATTGTTTTAATTATTATTATTATTATTATTATTATTATTATTATTATTATTATTATTATTATTATTATTATTATTATTATTGTTATTGTTATTGTTATTGTTATTATTATTATTATTATTATTATTATTATTATTATTATTATTATTATTATTATTATTATTATTATTATTGCTATTATAACTAAGGAATGGAAATCACTTTATCTATTAAAGATTTTTTCACACACACACACACACACACACACACACACACACACACACATACACACACACACACACACAAGCACACAAGCTAGAGGGACTAACCACCTCTTAACTAAGTCTTCAAGGTAGATGGACTCCTCACATCACCTTCACCTCTTCACTGCTTCATACATCTACATACTTGTCACGTCTGTATTAGACTCGTGAAGGCTACTGTGTAGGCGAAACGTTTCGGAAAACGATACAGGACCGTGACACGTTTAGTTATTCTACTTTTAGGTATTGCCTATCATTAATATGGGGATATGTACACTCACTAAAGAAACATACATAATATGAGAGAAACTACAGTTCCTTGGACCAAGAGCTCATTACTAGCATTAAGAATTACATGTACACCAGTTTTAAAGTACACTCGTATACACAGGTATACTTACACATCAATCTTAATAATTTTTTTCAATTAATTTTGTAAATTCTACATTATTATTAAAAATATATATACATAACTAAATCGGGAAATAAAGAAATGAAAATCTATAAATAATTTAATAAACATAGACTAACAAATGTATTTGACCAATAATGAAACTATTGGCTGCTATTGTTAAACTTTCCCGTATTATTTAACCATTCAGTGAATAAAATGAATGCAGCAGATTATTTCACCATCCAGAGGATTGTATGAATATGTCAGATTATTATACTCGCCCGTGAATAAAATGAATACGGCAAATTATCGATGGTTCTCTCTGAAACTAATTTGGCATTCCAGACAAAGAGAGTATCAGTAATTATTGTTGGTCAGCCAAACTGCAGGTGATTGTATGACACACACATACACACACACACACACACACACACACACTCACACACACACACACACACACACACACACACACACACACACACACACACACACACACACACACACACACATACACACACACACACACACACACACACACACACACACACACACTCACACTCACACACACACACACACACACACACACACACACACACACACACACACACACACACACACACACACACACACACACACACACACACACACACACACACACACACACACACACACCCACACACACTCATACACACACACACACACACATACACACACACACATACACACACACACACACACACACACATAGGATCCATACTTAACTTTAAGAAGAGGTACGACAGGGCTCTTGGAGCGACTATAGAAGAGGCGGGGCCAGGAGCTAAGAATAAACCTTTGCATCCACAAACAGGCGAGAGCACGTACACACACTAACACACACACACACAAACACACACACGTCAGAACTACATAACTAGGAATGAAAGTCTAATTCAAGCCTTATGCTTCTTAGATGAGAAAAAATAGAAATCTCCAGCAGCGTGTCTCTCGAGGCGTCCTAGTTCCGAATTTAGAGAGAGTCAAATTGAGTTTCTAGGAGACTCTAGGAAGGAAAGCAGAGCCTCAGTGACACAGCAACACCTCACTAGTAACGTGATTGATGACATTAATATGCCAATCTCTCTCTCTCTCTCTCTCTCCCTCTCTCTCTCTCTTCCTCTGTCTATCTCACTGCATATTTGTCAAGGTGGATCACATATTTTCGTTTTAAATTATATAATAACAGTGTTTTCGAAAAGTAAATTAATTTATGTAGCACGCTTGTTTGTACCTGTCGTATTCACTTCTTTTTAGTACAGTTGGGGAAAAAGATTTTTAAGAATTATGTTGTGATGCTCTTTGTAGGAAAAACACGAACTCTTATCTGAGACTCTCTCTTCATCTCTCTCTCTCTCTCTCTCTCTCCTGTTTCTCTCTATGCCTGTCTCTCTTTGTCTGTCTGGCTGTCTCTCTCTCTTTCTCTAGTATCTCTGATTCCTTTGCTCTTCTGCACTGCTTAGCTCCTCAAAGGGAAGTACTTTGATACTTAGGAAGATCTCATGATTCAAGGAATCAGAGCTACTTTTCCCTTTCTTGAAACAATCATCATCATCGCCATATCTCTAGCTATTGTAAAACCCTAACGATTTTTTATCTCTTCCCGTTAATATTATTATTTTTTTTTACTCCAAGCAGTATACCTTCCATTTTTTTTTTGGCTCTGCATGTACAAACGTTTTCTGTCCTTCATTACAATTTCATTATTCCAACAATCATTTCTCTTTTTCCCTGCACCTGCCCTCCCATAATCACAAGCATATTTGCCCTTTCTAACACCTTCTATGTATGCCATACATCTTCCTTCCAAGTATAACTTATATCGTACAACAACTACAAATACCTACGAAAACTGAACGCGAAAAAATCCACGGAGCCGAATGATATATTACCTAGAATACTAAAGTAACCTAGATTAAGAATAATATACCTTTTACCTTTTATGCTCAACTAACATTTCAAGTGACAACACTAGCTGTTATTAAGAAAGAAAAGGCACAATACCGTGACTTGTAAATGGTAAAAGTGGAACCTACGAAACGTTGTCATAAGCTTCTTTCTCCTATGTCTCATATATTTGAGTATAACCAACGTTTCTCCAATATTTGAAAAGGGACGTAGTAAGTAAGTTTGGATCAGAGAAGGATGTGCCCAGTATGGGTCAGTAGGGGAAACGTTTCGGAAATGATACCGCTTTATTATTTTGATGTCAAAAGTGTGCAAACTAATGGAAACTTTAATTAGAGACAAATCAGTTAACTTCCCTGAAAACAAAAGACTTTGAACCAATAAACAACACATGGCTTTCGCCATGAAACATCAGCGCCATCTAGGAAACAGATATACAACGTGAAGAACAACTTTTTTATCTGCATATGTTTACTTAATTTTCACGTCTCTCCTAATGACATAAGTTGCTCTATCTATTACTGAAAAGTTTCGAATTTTCTTTAGTGAGTTTATATAGTTATCAGTTATAACCAATACTCATAAGCAGAGGCAAACTCTTACATCCAGTTCTTTTATTTGTCAGTCAGTGTGAAATTAATAATGTTATTCTGGTAATCCCTCGTGCATTCTTCCTAGGCAAGAAGTTAGGCATGTGTCACATTGCTATATTAGCAGCAGATGCTGTTAATGCCTGGTATTACAATTCTTCGAGTTCAATAACTGGGATCCCGTTCCTGGTGCAGCTGTACTCTAATTAGTTTGTGTCAGGGACCTAATTCCGCCAGCGTATGTTGGAAGTCTGACTGCGTTATCAAAAGCCAGTGTCAGGACTAGACTTGGATTATTCATCCAGCCATGGCTCATTATGGTGCTGTTCATCACTCCCTATTTACTGCTAGTACTGTTCATCTAGACACTTTCCATCTTCGGGAATTTTTGTTTCACTGTAAGAGCAGCGACTCCTGAGTTTCCCCCCAGAACGTCGGCCAGCCAAGTCTCTTTCACCGCAGATCTCTGAGTCACGAAAAACACAAAAACATAACACAGTAACTGGAACACTACATGATTAACCTGCACATAGAAGAAAGAAAGTTTCTCCTATGTGGAGGGTTAATTACGTAATGTAATCTGAGTCACAATTACATTTTCTTTACTTTTCATTCTCTTATTCTTGTTTCAAAAGTAACAAACCAGTAGGGTCATGTTTATTTATAATTTAAGGGTATAACAAAAAATCTGCTGAGGTTTTCCCTGGGATATAAACATTAATCATTCGTCTGTCTTATAAGTTACCGTATTCATTTTCTTTTATATCTTGGATTCCAGAGTCGCACCAGAACGTTGGTGAGACGGTACATGAATATGAGAACACATTAATGTATACACGAGAGACAGGCAAAATAAGACAGGACGGGCTATAAGGAGAGGCTGGGAAGGACTAGCCATGGTTTAATTAATTCCATCTAAAAAGTTGAGACAGTTTACATAAGCAATATATCTAAAGAAACTGACGATATAATATATTGTAACAGTGACACAGGAAAGACACAGGGGCAGAATCAGCTTTTATTAGTAAAAATGTTTTGTGTTTTGTGAGGCTTAATGAAATAAATTGATTGACTTATAACTTTTACATTCAGAGAAACGTTGTTAAACAAATATTGCTCTGCAACCCTTTGGTATCTTTCTTGTGGAAACGTTTCGCCAGCCAGTGCCGGGCTGGGGTTCGTACGTTGGACTACGTGCAGCTACCAGTAACAGCCTGGTTGATCAGGCCCTGATCCACCAGGAGGTCTGATCGTGGACCAAACCGCGAGGGCGTTGATCCCCGGAATACCCTCCAGGTAGTGGATAAGTTACGCAAGCGTAGAATTCCACATATCAAGAATGTAAATAAGAGATACAGACAACAGACAGGATGTTCACTAAGAGTGACTTAGACACAAGATACAAAGAATTCTACTCAAGGTAACCTATCCACTGGCTGACGAAAATCTTCCACAATAAAGATATCCATGATTCTCTGAAATATTGATCTACATAGATAGATTTATCCTTTTACTCCAAGCGGGACGCTCTTGTCTAATGCTGAACTCGTGATGTCCAAATTCCCAGGTGGGAAGCTTAGCCACGGCACCCGTTCTCCCGTTCGGTGTTCGATTACTTAGTAAATGTGCATGTTAGATCTAATGGAGCTGAATAAATCACGTCAAGTTTAATTAAAACCTACATTTTTAATTAAACACCGACAGCATCGCGTCGGCAATGAAGCATTTCTACACTTTATTTTTATCCGAAGCAATTATTGAATGTGCAATTCTACGAGTTCATTTCAACTTTGTTTTTAATGTTGGTCGAGAAATGCTGATTTAATTAAAAAAAAAACAGCCCCATAATTTTAATAATGATAGCCTGTAGATACTTTAGATATATTTTTCAAATTAATGTATTTTTTTTAATATGTAGGAGCATCCAGTCGTACCCTCAAGGAATATGTATTGATTCTAGTCAAGGGCTCTTGATTCAAAGAATTGAAGTTACCCTTACATTCCATGGATTAAACTTAATTAGCTAACATTCCTCATATATTGCATGACCTCTATGGTTTAAGCACTTCCCTGTTAGTTAATAATAATAATAATAATAATAATAATAATAATAATAATAATAATAATAATAATAATAATAATAATAATAACAGAACAATTAAAAATGAATTGATGCTACTACTACTACTAATAATAATGAGTAGTTTTAAATTCAAAATACATATTGAAGGCGTTATTTTATGATTTTAATCATCCACATTAGTTAAACTGTGATCTGGTAATTTATATTCAGCCACTGGATTATCCAAAAATTGTTTTATATGTAAATAGTCATCACTATCCGTAGTACATATTACCTAACGAGATGCGGTCAGTGTGGTACAGACTTCAAGGTGGTCATTCACACCCAAACACATATCTGGATTCGGGAAATTCTTCTGATGTGTGTACAATCCTGGCAGCGTCTCGGTGAGAGCGATACGTAATGCATCAGATACTGCTGTGTTATATTCTCTCTCTCTCTCTCTCTTTTTCTCCCATAATAGGATGACTCCGAGGAGAATAATTTTATACGTGCCTTCTCGCTCAATGTGAGGACACGAACCGCTCCTGACACGGAAGAAGCACGTAGCTCCAGCTGCTGACACGGGAGAAGAAGGTAGCATCAGCCCCTGACCAGAGAGAAGCAAGTAGCACCAGTCCCTGAGCAGATGTGTTGCTATTTTTTTCATGTTTCTCGTGTGCTGAGGCACACTAGGCACGATCCTCGTTAAGGTAAACACGACTTGTTGTGTGAAAGCTGGAGAACGCTGCATCTGACTTGTTTTTAATTCGTATGTGTGGGGGGTTATTTTCAGAATTTTGCCCGTGTTTTTGCCCTGCTCAAGAGGGCTTTGGACGGGTAAAAAAAAAAGAGTTTTGTAGTTTACTTCACTTGCTTTTTCCAAGAGTTTGTCAGTGACGTGTAAGACTTTGTTTTAGTTTGTGCTATTATGTATTTATATGTGTACGTTTTTCTTCTTCTCTTTTTTAGTAAATGTCTACAGGAGAAGGGGTTACTAGCCCATTGCTCCCGGCATTTTAGTCGCCTCATACGACACGCATGGCTTACGGAGGAAAGATTCTTTTCCACTTCCCCATGGGCAATAGAAGAAATAAAGAAGAACAAGAGCTAAGGAGGGGTGTTAATGTTGCAGTTTAAAAACTGTAGTGTAAAGCACCCTTCTGGCAAGACAGTGATGGAGTGAATGATGGTGAAAGTTTTTCTTTTTCGGGCCACCCTGCCTTGGTGGGAATCGGCCAGTGTGATAATAAAAAAAAAATGTGTACGTTTTGTGTGAGTTTGTGAACGTGTGTATTTATGTATATACATGCAATAAGATCACAGTAAATAGATGATATCACAGTATGCAAAATAACCACCTCTAAAAAATAGTGAATTTACAAGCGCTTTTGTGATTTCTATTTACTGTTTATCTGGAGTTTTCCTGGAGAAGGTTTCGGGGCTCAACGCCCCCGCGGCCCGGTCTGAGACCAGGTCTCACGGTGGATCAGGGTTTGATCAACCAGGATGTTACTGCTGGCCGCACAGTACTTGCGAATCTTCGTTTCCAAGCACAGTATTTTTTTTTATGAAGTATTTAATCTGCCCTTGTGTCTCTACTTCGCAATTCATCGGTATTTCGTACCTCGTATGAGCTACATGCTGCTTTAATATTGCGAAACGCCCGGTACGATCTAGATTGTAAACTCACATAGTTATCATGACTCACGCGACGGTCTGGAGTTTTGAGACTCTCTGACCGCGGGTTCAAACCCCACCCGTGGAACGGTTTTTTTTTTCTCACATAGTTATCACCGGAGCCAGTTTCCAAACTTCGGAAACATTTAAAGGTTTCTTGTTTACTATGATACTTTCAAATATCTCGACAGGACAAGAGGTAGAAGATGTAGTTTGTATTTCTCAGTACATATTCTCTATGTGGAGTGTGGAGTCTGCTCTTATCTGACTTTCCCATGCATTCCCATGTACAGATAAATGATGTACATGCATTGCCATGTACTGCATTTATCTGTACATGGAAATACATGTACAGTTAAACTGTAGCGCCGACGAACACGAGCTTCTGATGACAGAGAGAGACAGAAAGAGAGGAAGAGAGAGAGTTATCAATTGTATATGATAAGTTTTTCTGAATCCTGAGTATAAATGCACAACCATTTTCCCTGTCTGCACAATGAGCATACCTTGGCCTGGGCCTGCTGTCTCAGGTCTCCAAAGGTTATTAATCAACTTAGGTGAGACCCTCCCTGAGTTATTGCAAATCTCCCCGAAGATGCAACTGGAGATGATGGGAATTCCAAAGTTTTTAAATTATATTTGTAACTTTTGAGTGAGACGTGGTAGATCTTGGGGTCTCCTGAGAGATCCTCGAGCTCATTTACTTCCTTCAAGAGGTGAATTCCATCCACGCCATTAAAGAGTATGTTTCAGATGCGCCGGTAAAGGATAAGTTAAAGAGGGACCACTACAGAGTATGTAACAGAGACGCCACTAAAGGGTAAGTTCCGGAGGTGATGGCAAAGGGGCCAAATTCCAGAGGTGTTACTTAAAAGCAATCCAGAGGTACCAGAAAAGGTTAATTCTAGAAGTGTCAGAAAAATGTTAATTCCAGAAATGCCAGGAGAGAATTAATTCCAGATGTGCTACGAATACTTATGTTACAGAGGCTAGATAGATTCACGATTAAATCTGTAACGAAAGAATTTTGCTTTACAAATGGTTTGATTGCGTCTTAACCACAAT
>NC_091346.1:16339939-16349939 GCF_038502225.1 Cherax quadricarinatus
GATCTATTGAAAAAGTGAATTTATTATTGATATTAACTGTAAATATTGTTATATGAAAAGAACTTTGTTGATACATTTGTAAAGTGAATGTGAATAATTTGTTTACAGGCTTTTACAATTGTAGTTTCTCCTTCCTATAATGGTATAGGAGTTTCACTCATTTACAATGGTAGTTTCACCCAACCTACCACACTAGCTTCACACAACCTACCATATTAGTTTCACCCAACCTACCATACTAGTTTCACCCAACCTACCATACTAGTTTCACCCAACCTACCATACTAGTTTCACCCAACCTACAATACTAGTTTCACCCAACCTACCATACTAGTTTCACCCAACCTACCATACTAGTTTCACCCAACCTACCATACTAGTTTCACCCAACCTACCATACTAGTTTCACCCAACCTACCATACTCGTTTCACCCAACCTACCACACTAGCTTCACACAACCTACCATACTCGTTTCACCCAACCTACCATACTAGTTTCACCCAACCTACCATACTAGTTTCACCCAACCTACCATACTAGTTTCACCCAACCTACCATACTAGTTTCACCCAACCTACCATACTCGTTTCACCCAACCTACCACACTAGATTCACCCAACCTACCATACTCGTTTCACCCAACCTACCATACTCGTTTCACCCAACCTACCATACTCGTTTCACCCAACCTACCATACTAGTTTCACCCAACCTACCATACTAGTTTCACCCAACCTACCATACTCGTTTCACCCAACCTACCACACTAGCTTCACACAACCTACCATACTAGTTTTACCCAACCTACCATACTCGTTTCACCCAACCTACCACACTAACTTCACACAACCTACCATACTCGTTTCACCCAACCTACCATACTAGTTTCACCCAACCTACCATACTAGTTTCACCCAACCTACCATACTAGTTTCACCCAACCTACCATACTAGTTTCACCCAACCTACCATACTCGTTTCACCCAACCTACCACACTAGCTTCACACAACCTACCATACTCGTTTCACCCAACCTACCATACTCGTTTCACCCAACCTACCATACTCGTTTCACCCAACCTACCATACTAGTTTCACCCAACCTACCATACTAGTTTCACCCAACCTACCATACTCGTTTCACCCAACCTACCACACTAGCTTCACACAACCTACCATACTAGTTTTACCCAACCTACCATACTCGTTTCACCCAACCTACCACACTAACTTCACACAACCTACCATACTCGTTTCACCCAAGCTACCATACTAGTTTCACCCAACCTACCATACTAGTTTCACCCAACCTACCATACTAGTTTCACCCAACCTACCATACTAGTTTCACCCAACCTACCATACTAGTTTCACCCAACCTACCACACTAGCTTCACACAACCTACCATACTCGTTTCACCCAACTTACAATGCTAGTATCAAACAACATAAGCTTACTAAACTGCCTATTAAAAAAAACTGATATTATATTTTCTCGAAGTCGACCATCATTTTCGAAAAAAAAATAAAAAGTGACATTAATTAGCGAGAATGTAATTAGATGTTGCTCTGCGATGCAAAATTATGCTGATGCTGAAGACTCATATATTGCCAGGAATTTTTTAGTCATAATTGAAAAATTTGCAAATTAAACATGAAATTGCATATACGTAATCTTAATGCGTAAATTAATTCATATTTCACGGGGGAGGGGGTGTAAAAAAGGGGAAAAAAATTACAATTTGTGACCTTTGAATATCTCGCAGTGACACTCGAGAGTATTTCCGGAAGGTGAGGGTAAGAGAAATACTTAAAATCTGAGGTATGTGTTACTGGATCGTGGATAATATAAAGTAAGTTATAACTTAGATAACTGTAACCTGAGGGAATTCATAGCTAGAGTACCTATAATAATTATTATTATTTGATTATTATTTTATATCACTAATATTAATTTATTATTATTATTTTCATTATTATTATTATTATTACGACAAAATAATAATAATAATAATAATAATAATAATAATAATAATAATAATAATAATTTATAATAATTGTTATTTGATTATTGTTTTGCTATTATTGTTATTTATATTAAAATACTAATATTACTTTTATTATTATTATTATTATTATTATTATTATTATTATTATTATTATTATCATTATTATTATTATTACTCCTACTACTACTACTACTACTACTACTACTACTACTACTACTTCGTTTTCTATATAATAACAATAAAATTACCAAATTAAAATAATAATAAAAATAATAATAATAATAATAATAATAATAATAATAATAATAATAAGAAGAAGAAGAAGAAGAAGAAGAAGAAGAAGAAGAAGAAGAAGAAGAAGAAGAAGAAGAAGAAGAAGGAGAAGAAGGAGAAGAAGAAGAAGAAGAAGAAGAAGAAGAAGAAGAAGAAGAAGAAGAAGAAGAAGAAGAAGAAGAAGAAGAAGAAGAAGAAGAAGAAGAAGAAAAAGAAGAAGAAGAATAAGAAGAAATATTGCAACTAATCATACATAGAACAAACAGGATAAAAATTTCTACAGCATAAAGGGAAAACGCATCACTACAGGAGGATTCTCTTCATATTGAACACTACAAGCTGTCTCTGCTCGCCCCTTCCACCACACCAGAAAAAAAAACTACAGAATTTAGAAGACCTTGATTCCGTACATATATTTAGCTGTGCGCTGAGTTTAAAGAGGACTGGATCCTTTCCAGCGGTGAAGACAATATATTGAAAAGCTTTTAGCGGGGCCAGATATTTGACTGTCAGCTGAGAAGGTTCAAAATTCATCTCTAATGGAAAACTAATTTTCGAGAGTAATTTAGTGTCAATATGGTCGATTTAGAGAGAGAGAGAGAGAGAGAGAGAGAGAGAGAGAGAGAGAGAGAGAGAGAGAGAGAGAGAGAGAGAGAGAGAGAGAGAGGAGAGAGAGAGAGAGAGAGAGAGAGAGAGAGAGAGAGAAAGAAAGAGAGAGAGAGAGAGAGAGAGAGAGAGAGAGAGAGAGAGAGAGAGAGAGAGAGAGAGAGAGAGAGAGAGAAGTGATGTAGGTAATAGCTCTTAGCTTGTCAATAAAGTTATGAATCCTTGACTTGTAAATAGCTTGTCAATAAAGCTTGTAGGATCCTTAACCTAACCCTGTCAAACCCTGTGAAAGAGAGAGAGAGAGAGAGAGAGAGAGAGAGAGAGAGAGAGAGAGAGAGAGAGAGAGAGAGAGAGAGAGAGGAGGAGAGAGAGAGAGAGAAAGAAAGAGAGAGAGAGAGAGAGAGAGAGAGAGAGAGAGAGAGAGAGAGAGAGAGAGAGAGAGAGAGAGAGAGAGAGAGAGAGAGAGAGAGAGAGAATCGAGAATCTTACAGTCTATTTTATTCTGAGGTGACAAGCATTTAAAGCCCCAAAAGAGAACCTCTTGCAGTGATTGCATTCCTTCTCCTACGAGGATCTTTTGATCTCTGGACTTTCTTATGACCCAGGAAAAAAATATTTTGATGAACCTGATATCAAGTGTAAGCTCTTGGGGTCTTAATGAGATCTTATATTGAAAGTTCCAGGAATTTAATTCAAAGGATGCAGTATCGTACGCCTTCAGTTGCCTCCTTAATATCGCAATTTAAACTGACAGAGCAATATAACTTGACAATGAAATATTAACTCACAGCGAGATATAACCTGACGATGACATAGTGATAATGTAATGTAATCTGACAAGGCAGTCTCACCTGACATTTAGAGTGCTGTTAAATTTTATCTCACGACGAACCCTGAACTTCAGCAGCGTGATCAAAATGGCGAACTGCGAGCAGGAGAGAAGGAAAGAAACAATTAACAGTACAAGCTTACAATGTGACAACGTTTTGCTTTTGATGACTTGATGATGTTTAACGTAGAGAGAAACATTGCCCCAATAATAATTTGCTCTCTAACTAGTCTTTTGTTTGCTATTTCAGGTGTAGCCTGACTAGCTTCTGAAAACAAAAGCTAATCAACTCACTCAAATCTCTAATATAGTACATGTCTTTGTAAAGTATAATCTATTTTTTACTTTCTTTTCGTTATCATAGCATTATTAAGTTGTCTTCCTCAACATCGTAAGGACTTTATTGCTAAAAACATCTGATGTATCCGACATTGTAGTTTGACCTAATGTGACCTTGTTAAAAGTAATTCTTAGACCTTGTGGTATGCAAAGAGTACGTAACCTTTATTCGTCGCATGTGCACACTCTCATTAATAGGCTACCTCCCCAACCAGCGAACCAGATACTAAGGGTCGGACGTTTGGGGCCCCATCGTCAGATCAGTGTCTAGGTTCAACCAGTCATAATGTGGACTGCAACAGCGTGACGTGGTTACTGGCGCACGTTTTTACCTGCCATTTCCCATTCGAGAGCTGGTTTAGCTGACTTAGTGGTCTGCATTCTAGTGTATTTCAAATTCTGCCTTGATTACCATGGCGTGCACTAATACCTATTGCTGTACATAGTGTATATAGTGTACATATTGCTGTTTATACTTGGTGAAGGATAATAAAAGTCAAAGTTTTTCTGCTGTGTTTATTTTGCTCCCTTTATACCCAGGATAACAGGCCTTTGAGAACCTGAGTTGTAACAGACCTTAATATATCTTTCGTGAAATACAGTTTACCTCGACTTTGATGATTCATAACGGACCGAATAGTCACCAAGAAGTGTTGTATTTACTGGGCTAAATTAAGCAAATATTCTATAGTTTATATGAAGTGAAAAACCATGATATTTTGCATTTTTCAAGTTTTTAAGGGTTATCCTTAAAAAGAAAAACCGTACTACGGGTTGGGTTAGAACCCGTTATCAGAGAGTCTCAAAACTCCAGACTGACGCGTTAGCCACTGGGCCAGCTAACTTCGGTAAGATTCATCAACAAGCAAGAGTTTTTTCGGCACCACAGAGTGCTAGCATAGGCACCACTGTGACCATAAATGTAAGTTTTTAGAGACGAATCTCCCGCATTTGGGGTCTCAGTGGTACCTATGGTAACTTTCCTATGGTGTAGAAATATACCTAGTTGGATGAGTGTCATTGAAGCTAGCTGGTCCAGTGGCTAACGCGTCGGCCTGGAGTTTTGTGGCTCTCTGATCGCGGGTTCTAACCCCACCTGTGGTACGGTTTGTTTGCAATCGTGTCATTACGATTTCGTGAGTCAAGTTATCCTTGAAGTTTCAAGAAATCTGAATTTTTAGTCTGGAGTGAGACTGCCTGATCTCAAGTGTTTTGATGTTGTGATTAATTCCCCCCCCCCCGCTAGACTGATACTGTCTGGCTTTTGCTCTGTGAACGTGATATTTTCTTGACCTAACCTCATAATGTTCCTGGAACTTTTATCCTGGCCATTTCAGATCATTTAATTAATACCCAAATCTAAATTCCCGAGCGGATCCATTAGGGTGACCCAACTTCAACATCTTCATGACCGTGTTTGACCTCTCCTCATGACCCATTTCATACCTTAGTCCTAACTATTCCAAATCTTTAAAAAGCAAAGTTGAATTCCGAGTAGTGGTTAGATTTTATTTCCCCTTTTACAGGGTTACGGCCCCGCTAGCTCCCTCTCGCTGCCTTTACGAAGGCTGGTCATGCGCCGCAGCCAATGTTCCTCGGCTAAAAATATTGAAATTTGCAATTTGTGTATTGCATTGTCGTCAAAATGTCTCCTTACGAGAGGCAACACCGGCAACACCGCTGACAAATGAACGACAATGGGAAAAATGAACGGGAAAAAAGTGGATCGTTTTTTTGTGTAAGTGTTCACGTGGTATTGAGTACGTGACTCGTCGTCGTCTTTCTTCTTCTTCTTCTTCTTCTTCTTCTTCTTCGTCATTAGTGAACATACACTTAAAGCTTACTTTAATCCCACTTTATGGGGATTGCAGTATTTTTGACAGGTAGTGAACATGTCTCACTCGGCCTTAATGACACGTCGTGTAATCGACAGACTTTTAACCCCAACCAATTTAACAAACACAATAAGAATAAAAAAATTATTTCGATGAAAGTAGCCACATTTTGTTTTAAAAAGGAATTATTATCAATACACATAAACATTAATACAAGATGATGACATGAATACATACATTGAACACATGACATATTATTACACACACACACACACAGTCTGGCACGGAGGCAGAAAAGACACAAGGGTAAAGTCACAAGGAACACATTGCTTACTCTCTGAAAATCTGGTAGCTTGTATGCCCTTTCATCTCCTACCAGTTCATTACCACACTGACTAAACCGACTTCACTACCTAATTAGCTTCTAACTCATTACGACGGGTGGGCAGGCGGGTTAGAGGAGAAGGGTGGTCGGGTGGGCCGGTGGGCGGGTGGGCGGGTGGGTGGGTCGGTAATTATGTGGGCCAACTTCTGAAGCCATGTAGATGGAAAAAAAAAATATGTGTAATTTCTTTTCAGGTCAGGTCGATGTTCCTTGAAGGACCGAAGTGTGTGTGTGTGTGTGTGTGTGTGTGTGTGTGTGTGTGTGTGTGTGTGTGTGTGTGTGTGTGTGTGTGTGTGTGTGTGTGTGTGTGTGTGTGTGTGTGTAATACCTAAAATAAACTATCAACTGCCGCCTTGAAAAATAATCATCATGAAAAGTAATGATGAGAAGGGAGAATGTCAAGAGGAATCACAGAAATCTTCGGATTTTTCTCTGTAAGAGACAGTGGAGGGAGAAAAAAAAAATACCCTTAGAAATGTGTCTTGTGATGATGGAAGAGAGAGGAATTCTGAAAACATTGGAGTAGCTTTGGAAAGGTTTCATGAATTAATCCCAAGAAAGGAGTAGCCCATTGACTGCTGAAGCATCGCGCAGACACAATATTATGGCTTACAAGCTTCCTCAGCAGACATTTATAGACGACTCGGTGATCGGATCGTTGATCAATAAGACACATGTGGAACACATGGGTATCTGATACCCAGATATTGTATATATGTGTCTTTTTATCAACTTGTCGGTATTTCATACCATTAATGGTATGCAATACCAATAATGGTACCAGTAATCGTACGTCGGTTTACATGCAGCCAGCAGTAACAGCCTGGGTGATCAGACCCTGATCCACTATGAGGCCTGGTCACAGACCGGGCAGTGGGGGCATTGATCTCTAAAATCCTCTTCAGGTATATTCTCCAGGTAATGGTATGAAATAAAATTAATATTTACGAGGTTTTCAATCAAAGGTGAAGTTCCTGACTTGACGAATCAATCCATTTCTCGAGGACTGGCGTTGCCATCTTCATCCAAGCTAGATGAAAATACACAAATAACCCTCACACAGGAGAAAGAAACTTACGACTGCATTTTGGTCCCACTTCTCCGTATTTGTGTATTGTTCCAGTCACGGTATTGTGCCTTTTTGCTCCTCTTTTCTTTTAATCCTAGCTATTGTAACAGTTGAAGTTTTTAAGGTAATCTGGTAGGAATATTGCACTTCTGAAATTTGTCAGCAACAAAACTAGAAGCTAACAATGCCCTAACTCTAAACTTTTAGATTGAAAATAGACATAAGACTCCTCCATCATATCTGTAAATTAGAGTTGAATGAAATTGAGGCTGTAGTATTGAAGGATTGTAGATGAATGGTTCAGAGAACAGACACGTTGATAAATTAGACACATGTGCAACTTTATTGAGGAAATGTTTCGCCACACAGTGGCTTCATCAGTCCATACAGAGGAGAATCGTGAAGAACAGGAGAATGAGGTAATCAGTCCCTCAACCTTGAGTCGATGTGGTCAGTCCATCAATCTTGAAATAGAATACGGATTACCTCATTCTCCTCCTGTTCTTCACGATTCTCCTTTGTATGGACTGATGAAGTCACTGTGTGGCGAAACGTTTCCTCAATAAAGATACCCAAGAGTTGCACATGTGTCTAATTCACATGTTGCAGGATAAGCTTTCATTGAAACGTTTCCCTCTGTGTAGACCTTTATTTTCCCAAAATAAGCTTGCTCTCAAACGTGTGTCTTCTCCTCTATATCACTTTACTGGTTACTGAAAATTGCGTTCAGCTCATACCTACGATCAATGTGATCGCAGGTTTATGACCTGAGCACACAGCAAGGACTGAGGGACTGACCACCTCAAACTTGCTTCTTGAAAGCTGAATGAATGATCACTTAATTTCTACCTCTCTCCATTACCTCTGTAATCTCTTCTGCATTTCGACCGAGGAAGCCTGCTGTGCAGGCGAAGCGTCTCGTCAACAAAAATGCCAAACTTGTGTATCTGTATCTTCCTTGATAGAAGATTAGCTACGCCCGAGGAGGATTTGCCAATTGGACGATTAGTCAACTGGAAAGACTAGCACAAAAATCCAGCTCCTACACTCGCCTCAGAGCATCGATTACTCCGAGTTAATCCCCCCTTAAAGTTGATTTTAATCTGACGCAAACGGCTGCAAAATACCGACTTAAAAATGATATTTAGGATATAATGTCATTTTTATGGTCGTATTAGATATCAAAAATAAAATACTCTGCTCGTAAAATACACTGGCGGAGCCGACCAGTGAAGTGAGTCGAGCTCCACTTATGGGTTATGGAATTGAAAGGAATAAGTACCCCTTCAGAGTTCTTGGGATGCTGACCGTCTTAATTTACTCCTAAAGTTAAAATAGTGCCATGTTAACATCTTACAATGTTAACCGTATTTATTATTATTATTATTATTATTATTATTATTATTATTATTATTATTATTATTATTATTATTATTATTATTATTATAATAATAATTATTATAATAATTATTATTGTTATAATGATAATAATTATAATAATAATAATAATAATAATATTATTATTATTATTATTATTTTATTATTATTATTATTATTATTATTATTATTATTATTATTATTATTATGATAATAATTATTACAATAATTATTATTGTTATAATGATAATTATAATAATAATAATAATAATAATAATAATAATAATATTATTATTATTATTATTATTATTATTATTATTATTATTATTATTATTATTATAATTATTATTATTGACAACACCATTAATAATTTACAATATATAAATTATTAACCATCCTGCTATTATTGTAGTTCTTTCCTCTAGCACAGAGAGTCTCCGTGTTGACACTCAGATCAAAAGTGGATCCATTTCCCCTTTTAGCAATGAGTTAATTTTTTCTACTGTGTCAGTAATTACATTATATTTCACTTATTAAGTGTAAGGAGAACCAATAGTGAAATGCAGCAGTAAAAAAAATAATTCCTTGAGTAATTAGTCGGAATTCTCTCTATGTCTCTGTCTGTCTGTCTCTCTCTCTCTCTCTCTCTCTCTCTCTCTCTCTCTCTCTCTCTCTCTCTCTCTCACTCTCTCTCGAAAGCTTGTTAAGTAAGGCTTATTTTTGTTTTATTACATAGGCACGATACTTGGAATACTTAATAATTAACGTGAAATATCTGCTCAATATGTGTGTGTGTGTGTGTGTGTGTGTGTGTGTGTGTGTGTGTGTGTGTGTGTGTGTGTGTGTGTGTGTGTATCTAGTTGTAATTACCTAGTTATATTTCATGGCTCGAGTCATGGATTTTTACACGTCATGTATTAGTCATTCCAATTTCTGTCCTTCAGAGCACAATCGTATCTTCTCCTGAAGCTGTGTATGATATCTGCCTATACCACCTGCTCGCCTAGCTACACTCATCTTGTTGTATGCAGATGTGTTAGCAGGAGTCAAGTCATAGCTCTTGGTCTCGCCTCTTAACTCTTATCAACCGGTTTTACGAACTTTGTGCACCGCTGTTGTACATGCTAAGAATTCATTCCAAATGCCAGCCTTATCTAAAGTATCCAGCTAACACTCGGGTACCTGTGTACTCCTAGTAGAACAGCTGCATTATGTTTAGAGAAACGTGCCTAACATTTCCACTTGCCCAGGATCAAACCCTGGTTTTTCGTTTGTGA
>NC_091346.1:16354939-16364939 GCF_038502225.1 Cherax quadricarinatus
CCTATTCGGCACGACATATATATATATATATATATATATATATATATATATATATATATATATACATATATATACATATATATATATATATATATATATATATACATAAATATATATATATATATATATATATATATATATATATATATGTATATATATATATATATATACATATATATATATGTATATATATATACATACATATATATATATAGAGATATATACAAATATATATATATATATATATATATATATACATACATATATATATATATATATATATATATATATGTATATATATGTATATATATATATATATATATATATATATATATATATATATATATATATATATATATATATATATATATATATATATAAGGAACAAAAAGGAACAAAAAGGAACAAAAGAGTTTACCTAATCATGATTTTTGATTATGAACAAAAGTAGCACTCACTGTATTAAATGGTGAAATAAAAGCATCAGCAGGAACAACAATATTATTAATGGAATTGTATAATGGAACATCTTAATCAATATGATCGTAAACAATAGCAATAAGATTACCATTCACAGCAGCAGTAATAGTAACTGTGGTATCAGTAGCAGTGGCAATCGTATTAGTAGAAGCAGAAGGTATTTCAGCATCAGTATCTGCAGAGAAAGTAACAGAAAGAGCAGCTTGAGTATCATCAACAGAAAAAACTGCAGCAACAGAAGTAACAACAATAACAATAACAGCAAGATAAACAGCACCAGCAATGACGAAATAAGCAACAACACGAATAAGAACAGCAATAGCAGCAACAACAGCGTCAGCTGCACCATCAGTAGTTGCAGCAATAGAAAAAAAACTTATAACGACGTCCTCTGACTAATCTCCCTCATATCAGCTGTCTCACGTAGAGTTGGGATATACACACCTGTGTTGAAGCCTCCTTATATTTACTGAATAAATTGACATGTGAGTAACTGCAAGCTTCCGTAATTACCCACATGAGGGACTGACCCTCTCAAAAATTACTTTTTTTTACTGCTTCCATTGTTATTCTGTCTGCATGCTACTGAAGAGTCCCGCTGAGCAGTCGAAAGGTTTCCAAAGTAAAAATACCCAAATGTTGTACATATGCTTTATTTGTTATCTTATCAGGATTATATAACATGAATAATGCAATGCAGATTATCTTAAATTAGCATAAATACAATTGTTTGTTTATTATGAAGCGTTGCATACACTGGAGTCGTTCATTGGGGAACGCCAAGACGATGTGTCTAAGACCACTTGCATGTGGTCAACTGGTCGAATCGTTAGCGCATTGTCCCGTGAGTTTTAAGGCTCACCTGCCATGGGTTCATGTCTCACACGTACCATAATCTGTTTACCTTCATCTTATTACGATTTCGTGAATCATGAAAGTGATGGTTCTATGGTGGGTCATGGCAGTAGCTCCCACAGGCTTACCCATGCTCGACACAGTGATTTGTGTGTCGTTATTTTGACAATCAACTGGTAATTGGGTCAATAAGCAGCAAATTTAGCTAAATATAAAAAAAAAATAGTTTTTCATCTAGTGTCTATACACCTGTCCATGATAATGTTTAGTGTTTCATAAAGTTTTTTGTAACTTATACCGTATTTTCCGGAATATAAGGCGCACAAATTCACAAGACATACATTTAAGACGATGCTTCCATGCAGTTGTAACGTAATGTTAGTAAACAACTGCTAAAGTGCAACCCAAAGCTTACCCTTGATCCTCACCTTAAGCATATAAGGCGCAGGATGATTTTTCGTAACTTTTCGTCAAAAAAAAAGGTGCGTCTTATATGCCGGAAAATGCAGTAACTATGACCTCTATTGTATCATAGGATCCTGGAGACACAGTATTACTTGTAGGTGGATTTGGGGCCTACTTTTCTGTTTTTGCTGAGGGTGAGAGGACAGTGACACAACATGTCATCCTTCATAGTTTGGTGCCTTGATTCTGGTGTTGAGCTCTTGATTAAAATGAATTAGAGTTGCTGTTTCTATCCTCGAATCATCCTTGATTTCCTTCGGTTCCTTAGGCCTTGTTTGATCCCTACGAGTTTAGAACTTCCCAGTGATTATTTAATAATGATAATAATAATAATAATAATAATAATAATAATAATAATAATAATAATAATAATAATTATAATAATAATGATAATGATAATGAAATAATAATTATAATAATAACAATATTATTATTATTGTTATTATCATTATTATTATTTCATTATCATTACCAATATTATTGTCATTATTATTATTAATAACAATCATAATAATAATAACAATAACAACAACAATAATAGTAATAATAATAATAATAATAATAATAATAATAATAATAATAATAATAATAATAATAATAATAATAATAATAATAATAGTAATAATAATAATATAGTAATAAATAATACTAATACTAATAATAATAATAATATACGTCTGTAAAATAACCACTATCGCTGACATCATCCAACTATGATACAATAACTATCGTCAGTTCTCTCTCTCTCTCTCTCTCTCTCTCTCTCTCTCTCTCTCTCTCTCTCTCTCTCTCTCTCTCTCTCTCTCTCTCCCAGCCACTGGGAGTCCATCACTCTCTCTATGTACCGTCATTAAACAGACTCGTTTAGTGCCATTCCATGTTTCAGAGTCTGTCCGGGATCGAACGCCTTTTCGGAAAAAAAGCTATAATTACCGCGGATGCCACTGCCATTTGGCCTCTGTCCGCATCCCAGGGTAAAAACGAGAATGTCCTCCCGATGTCAGGGAAAATAGGCATATGTTCGCAAAATCGCATTCAGTGATATGTAATTCTGCTTGAATTTTCGACACAAGGGTATGTAGGTGTGTGTGTGTGTGTGTGTGTGTGTGTGTGTGTGTGTGTGTGTGTGTGTATGTGTGTGTGTGTGTGTGTGTGTGTGTGTGTGTATGTGTGTATGTGTTTGTGTGTGTGTGTGTGTTTGTGTGTGTGTGTGTTTGTGTGTGTGTGTTTGTGTGTGTGTGTGTGTGTTTGTGTGTGTGTGTGTTTGTGTGTGTGTGTGTGTGTGTGTGTGTGTGTGTGTGTGTGTGTCTGTGTCTGTGTGTGAGTGTATGTGTGTATGTATGTGTGTGTGTGTGTGTATGTATGTGTGTGTGTGTGTCTGTGTGTGTGTGTATGTGTATGTATGTGTGTGTGTGTGTGTGTGTGTATGTGTGTGTGTGTGTGTGTGTGTGTGTGTTTGTATGTGTGTGTGTGTGTGTGTGTGTATGTGTATGTATGTGTGTGTGTGTGTGTCTGTGTGTGTGTGTATGTACTCACCTAGTTGTACTCACCTAGTTGAGGTTGCGGGGGTCGAGTCCGAGCTCCTGGCCCCGCCTCTTCACTGATAGCTACTAGGTCACTCTCCCTGAGCCGTGAGCTTTATCATACCTCTGCTTAAAGCTATGTATGGATCCTGCCTCCACTACATCGCTTCCCAAACTATTCCACTTACTGACTACTCTGTGGCTGAAGAAATACTTCCTAACATCCCTGTGATTCATCTGTGTCTTCAGCTTCCAACTGTGTCCCGTTGTTACTGTGTCCAATCTCTGGAACATCCTGTCTCACCTATTTGTGGTTGCAAGGGTCGAGTCATAGCTCCTGGCCCCGCCTCTTCACTGATTGCTACTAGGTCCTCTCTCTCCCTGCTCCATGTGCTTTATCATACCTCGCCGTAAAACTATGTATGGTTCCCGCCTCCACTACTTCACTTTCTAGACTATTCCACGACTTGACTACTCTATGACTGAAGAAATACTTCCTAACATCCCTTTGATTCATCTGAGTCTTCAACTTCCAATTGTGACCTCTTGTGTCTGTGTCCCATCTCTGGAACATCCTGTCTTTGTCCACCTTGTCTATTCCGCGCAGTATTTTATATGTCGTTATCATGTCTCCCCTGACCCTTCCGTTATGTCGTTCACGTATACCAAGAACAGCACAGGTCCTAGGACTGACCCCTGTGGAACCCCGCTTGTCACAGGCGCCCCACTCTGACACCTCGTCGCGTACCATGACTCGTTGTTTCCCTCCCTGTCAGGTATTCTCTGATCCATTGCAGTGCCTTTCCTGTTATGTGTGCCTGGTCCTCTAGCTTTTGCAGTAACCTCTTGTGAGGAACTGTGTCGAAAGCCTTCTTGCAGTCCAAAAATACGCAGTCGATCCACCCCTCTCTCTCTTGTCTTACTTCTGTCACCTTGTCATAAAACTCTAGTAGGTTTGTGACACAGGATTTTCCTTCCCTGAAACCGTGCTGGTTGTCAATTATACACTTGTTTCTTTCCAGGTGCCCCACCACTCTCCTCCTGATGATCTTCTCCATGACCTTGCATACTATACACGTTAGAGATACAGGTCTGTAGTTTAGTGCCTCATGTCTGTCTCCCTTTTTAAAAATTGGGACTACATTTGCCATTTTCCATACCTCAGGGAGTTGCCCAGTTTCAAATGATGTGTTGAAGATCTTTGTTAATGGCTCACACAATATCTCTGCTCCCTCTTTAAGGACCCATGGAGAGATGTTGTCTGGTCCCACCGCCTTTGAGGTGTCAAGTTCGCATAGCAGCTTCTTCACCTCCTCCTTGGTTATATGTACCTCATCCAGCACTTGCTGGTGTGCCCCCCTGTTCTGATTTCTTGTGTATGTGTATGTATGTGTGTGTGTGTGTCTGTGTGTGTGTATGTGTATGTATGTGTGTGTGTGTGTGTGTATGTGTGTGTGTGTGTGTGTGTGTGTGTGTGTGTGTGTGTGTGTGTGTGTGTGTGTGTGTGTGTGTGTGTGTGTGTGTCTGTGTGTGTGTCTGTGTGTGTGGGATTGTTCATTCGAGTAACATTTATGAATTTGCGAGTGTATTCAGTTTTAACTCTTGGGGTCGTCTCGTATTTCTGTTTGTTGTTGTGATCTCTTCCTGTCGTGTCCGCTTATTTTTTTTTTTTCACAAAGCTGCTCTTGGGGTCGTCTCGTATTTCTGTTGTCGTAATCCCTTCCTCTCGTGTTCGCTTATTTTTTTTCACAAAGCTGTGGTCGTGTGCTGCTTTAGCCTCTACTATTTTTCCCTACTTTATTCTTTTTTATTCTTTATTTTGATTTTATTTTCGTTTTTATTTTCCTTTTTTCTGTTGTTTTGCATGTTCTATTTTCTCTCATTCGCGTCATCGTTTTCACTTTCCATTCATGTCCACTCTTTCGGCTACTTCCATTGCTGGATTCCATAAGTTGTACATCTCCCGTGGGGTTTTAACCTGACTGATCTCATTTACAAGTCTCCTATTCTCATTACTCTTCATTTACTGGGAGTAAATTCCATCAAAAATATTTTAGAGATCACACCTTGCCTTCATCTTAAGCATGGAATTTTTCACTCTTTTCGTGTGGATAGGCATGACTGTTTCTTCTGGCAGCTTATTTCCACAATGATTTTCACAACCGATCCTTGAGGGGTAAAATTGGTTACATTCACCCTTCAGGATATTTCAAGAATATTTCCTGTCGTTCTTATGCGCCTTGATTTATTATTGTTACTCCCTTTGCTCATTTTAAGAAAGAAACTATATATTTATACGTATTACTTTGGTTTTTCACTTAATATTATACTAAGAAGTATCTTTATTAACAGCTAAAACGAATTTAATCAGCTTTATTTTATTATCTGGCCATAAATTTATTTAGCTTTTTACGTAGGTAGGATGTCTCAATGTTCTAAACTACTGGTGTGACGAGGTAAGCACCAGGTGGCAATTTAAGTTACTCAACCCCCGCTTAGACTGAGTCTGAGGTCAGGTGTTAAAACCTTACTTAGGTTAGTTCACACCTTTCACTGTGTAGTGTAGCGTTGGTTTAAGTCATGCTACACTTTCCCAGAAGTTACCAGGAATTTTGGAAGCCCTTTGCTATGGTATATCTCAGTCTGAGAAGGTGATTGAGAAACTCTTGAGGAAAATAGGAATAAGGGAACGAGTCTAAGTGTTACGCCGTTCATAGATCTAGAAAAAGGATTATTGTAGAAAGAGTCTAGAAACTCTGTCTAAAGCAAGTTGTAAATATTTAACGTATTACAGTGATGTAATAATAAGGTTAATGATATATGTGTTTACTCATAGTTATTACGATATGAGAAGGTCTGTTTTAAAGACTGAATTATTTAATTCATGATAGAATCCTTAAGTGATTATTAATGCAGTTAATAAAACAAGCAGAAACTATAAAGATTCCTTTTCCTCAGTAAGTGAACCTTGTGTATGGTTACAGCTAGACGAGATAATCCTGTTTATTTATAGGCGTTTGTTATGCGAAGCACTATAGTTAAGGGGTCTACAGGCCCTGTTCGTAATAGTTATATATTCCCTTATGAGTAACACTGAAGTGTTGAGTCTTTACTGGCACAAAGTTTAGCCACAAGTTTTCGTTTTCCAGACGAGGTCATTTTCACCTCATTCACCAGAGTGAATAAACTGCAATGTCATGTATGAGAAGTCTATAGATCAAGAAACTATACATACCTCATTATCCTGCCCACATGAACGCTTGTGTTGCAACGTTGTAGCAATATCTGTTGAAACTGTACCAATATGTACCAATATCTAGTGAAACGGTGTAAGAAGACTCCCCCACAGTGAAACGGTGTAAGAAGACTCCCCCACAGTGAAACGGTGTAAGAAGACTCCCCCACAGTGAAACGGTGTAAGAAGACTCCCCCACAGTGAAACGGTGTAAGAAGACTCCCCCACAGTGAAACGGTGTATGAAGACTCCCCCACAGTGAAACGTTATAAGAATACTCCTCCAAAGTGAAACATCGTAAGAAGATTCCACAGTCGCTGTCTCGCCCACTGTTATACAGGGTTCTGTATTGTGTATACAATGTAAAGAGTATATTGTAAGGAGAAAGTGCACCATAAATGTATAAAAAATGCCAGTAAACGCGTATTAGACACGGCCAATAGAACAGGTATTAGATGAAAGTGTAAGTAACGTCATTAGCGTCACTAGGGAGAGAGAATCGCTGGGAAGATGGCAGGGAGCCAGATTGAATTAAGTAGTGTGTGGTGTTTTTGATGTAATGCTTAGGTCGTAGTTTTTTTTTTTTGTGGGGGGGGGGAGGGTTTCCTTGTACTCTTAACTGGACCGTGAAATGGGTATGACCCTTGTACTTATTTGGGGCATGTGCGAAGTATGGAGTGTACAGAAGTGATAGTTTTTTCTGCAGACAGGAAGCCTGCAGAAAAGGGGGTTATGGAGACCCGCTATCGTGGGTATCCACGACAGCGGGTCTCCATAACCCCCTAATAACCAAATAACCCTAATAACCAAATCTTCTAATCCTGTGTATATACCTGACAGAATGTGCGATTATTCTGGCATATATGCCAGAATAAAAGGCCAAGAGTAGTGTTTGTACCTTTTCCTCGATACTCTAAAATTCTTGCATAATTTCCGCGAATCTTATGTAGGCTTTGAATAGGTCTATACGATATGATTTTCTTTCCAAGTTTCTCATTATTAACGAGTACCTTTACCTTTCATATTATTATAAATATTATTATGCTAATAGGGGAACGCTAAGTATGTAGGTGTCAAGTAGTGCCTGGATTTTTAGCAGGTTATTAGGCTTTAAGAAGAAGTGGTTACCCCAGCCACTTCGCATATCCCATCTACTTTGCATACCCCAGCCACTTCGCATACCCCAGCCACTTCGCCCACCCCCAAAAGTACTCATTTTTACCCATAAGTTCTAAAAACAAATAAAATTCAATTGCTGAAGACTTTGCTCACAGGAAAGTAGGCAAGTCCTGCTAACTTCATTCATAGAAAACTTATGTTGTTAGGAAAAAGAAAACGCTATAATCCGTCTTTATTTGGTTAACTATCTTAAAGTAAAGATTCACCTGGTCTTTGCCTCCCAGACTCTCTTCGTATCTTCTAATGCATCGTCACCTGTGGAACTGTGGCGAAAACGCCATCAGACAGTGTTTCATACTAAAGATACTACGACATGTACTCTTGTTTGTCACCTTCGGACTCTCCCCACCGGGTAATTCTTTTGCATCATATTTCAGCAGCTCTGGTGAGGTTTTAACCGGAAGTCTATGGTTTTTGGTGTTACCAGGGCAATCTAGATGGACATAAATAGTATACAGTACCGACACGATGAACAAAGACACAAATGCTGTGCAATATGATCTTTTATTGACTACATTTCGCCCACACAGTGAGTTTCATCAAATCAGCAACAGATAAGCCCATTGTCTAGGCGAAAAATAAGCAATTGAAGATTCGCATTACACAGCATTTGTCTATTTTTCCAGTCTAAATCTAGAAATGAGCAAATGAATGAGAGAAACCACGTCTGTAAGCTGCAATGTTTTGCGCCATAGTCGTCAGGTGTCATGTTATAGCTAGGTAGGTAAATTAGAAAATATGTTACGTTGTTAGGTGTCCTTGTTTAATGACTTGTTTGGTACGATTCCACCTGTGTGGTGTTATTCCTCCCACCTGTGTGGTGTTATTCCACCCACCTGTGTGGTGTTATTCCACCCACCTGTGTGGTGTTATTCCACCCACCTGTGTGGTGTTATTCCACCCACCTGTGTGGTGTTATTCCACCCACCTGTGTGGTGTTATTTCGCGTGTCATTTCACTCCCTATGAAAGCAAAAGACTCGGCAGACGATGCAACATCCCCCCATTGAAAAGCAGGGATGTCACTAGCAGGATAAGAGACAGCACAATAAGTGTCAGGGGCCCAAGACTGTTCAACTGCCTCCCAGCATACATAAGGGAGATTACCAATAGACCCCTGACTGTCTTCAAGAAGGCTCTGGACAGGCAAATAAAGTCAGTACCTGACCAGCCGGGCTGTGGTTCGTACGTCGGGTTGCGTGTGACCAACAGTAACAGCCTGGTTGATCAGGCCCTGATTCACCATGAGGCCTGGTCACTGACCTGTCCCCTGGGGAGTTGACCCCCCCCCCGAAACCCTCTCCAGGTATACTCCAGATAATCTACCTGCCTGGTGTTACCCCACCAGTCTGGTGTTATCCCACCTGTCTGGTGTTATTCCACCTGTCTGGTGTTATCCCACCTGTCTGGTGTTATCTCACCTGTCTGGTGTTATCCCACCTGCCTAGTGCTATCCCACCTGTCTGGTGCTATTCCACCTGCCTGGTGCTATCCCACCTGTCTGGTGTTATCCCACCTGTCTGGTGTTATCCCACCAGTCTGGTGTTAATCCCACCTGTCTAGTGTTATTTGACCTGTGGTGTTATCCCACTAGTCTGGTGTTATTACACCTGTCTGGTGTTATTCCACCTGTCTGGTGTTATTCCACCTGTCTGGTGTTATTCCACCTGTCTGGTGTTATTCCACCTGTCTGGTGTTATTCCACCTGTCTGGTGTTATTCCACCTGTCTGGTGTTATTCCACCTGTCTGGTGTTATTCCACCTGTCTGGTGTTATTCCACCTGTCTGGTGTTATTCCACCTGTCTGGTGTTATTCCACCTGTCTGCACTAACATCATCTCTGCACTAACATCATCTGGCTTAGTTTGAGTGATGTCAGAGAGACACAATAAAACCCAGTAAGCCCTGTGTTTGCGTGTTTGGCTGCTCACCTGTCTGGCTGAAGCTCATATGAGTTTCATTTTGGTAAGCTTACCAGCTTAGAGCACCTCAGCTTAATTACCTTCAAGAAAGACCTCACCTAAACTCCTTGTTTTCATTTTCCATCGATGTAAGCAAACACGCACATACACACACACACACACACACACACACACACACACACACACACACACACACACAGACACACACACACACACACACACACACACACACACACACACACACACACACACACGTCAAGAAGTTAGAGAAAGTACAAAGGTTTGCAACAAGGCTAGTCCCAGAGCTCAAGGGAATGTCGTACGAGGAAAGGTTAAGGGAAA
>NC_091346.1:16367439-16379939 GCF_038502225.1 Cherax quadricarinatus
GGCGTGTGCCCAAAATACAGCCGGCATTATCTCTTTGAACAGCCGCACTGAGCCGCTGGAACAGAAAACTAGCTGCCCTGGGATCCCTAGTTACCCTGATGAGTCTTTTTCCCAGCTCCTTAAGGAATTTAGATGCACTCTTTCCCCATGAGCCAAGGGTCTCTGAGCCTACGGGAACAAACATATAATGATGGGCAAGTTCTCCATATTTTCTAGACTTTTGGGACTCCCTGAAGCTGGCAGCTGCCCCTCCTTCCTCCCTGGTGTATTGGAGATAGGTATCAGCCAAGGTAGATGCACATGTATAGTCCCTCACCACCTGCTTCCCATCTGTCCAAGCTTGAAGGGTGATACCATCTGGACGCTTCTGGCTGCTATCAGATCTGCATAGTTGGGGTGGCTCCCTTACTGCTGGGCATCCAGCTGTTGTGAGGTTCCTGCTGAGAATGTTATTAACCTCCTTATGTCTTGCAATCTTTCCCTCGGATTTACGGCACATAAGACCATGGTACCCGAATCGGTCTGCTGCTTCACTGCCACAAATACACCTGTGTTCGGCGAGAATAGGGGCGGCAAGTCGAAGGGCAACACCGATGCGGATGGTCTGTGGGTCGAGGCGTGTGTGTGTGTATATATATATATATATATATATATATATATATATATATATATATATATATATATATATATATATATATAAAGAAAAATCTTTAAATTCAACTCTCACTGAATTTGACTAACTTCTCATCTTTCAAAACTTGCATGTCAGAGTTTATTAGTCAAAATATTCAGTTGGACGAGTTTTTCTAAATTGATATTGTTCTGGACACCCTGAAATGATTCCTCTCTTCTGCCTCACCCCTCGTCGATGTGTAATAATCGTGGCTGTAAGGGTGGAGAGCTTTCAGATGCCCTGATATTGGCATTTGTTGGTGCTGTTGATAGGTGGGGTGTGTTGGCTTTGGCGATATTTGGGTGTGTTGGTGTTGACAGTGTTTGGGGTGTATTGGTGTTGACAGTGTTTGGGGTGTATTGGTGTTGACAGTGCTTGGGGTGTATTGGTGTTGACAGTATTTGGGGTGTATTAGTGTTGACAGTGTTTGGGGTGTATTGGTGTTGACAGTGTTTGGGGTGTGTTGGTGTTGACAGTGTTTGGGGTGTATTGGTGTTGACAGTGTTTGGGGTGTATTGGTGTTGACAGTGTTTGGGGTGTATTAGTGTTGACAGTGTTTGGGGTGTATTGGTGTTGACAGTGTTTGGGGTGTATTGACGTTGACAGTGTTTGGGGTGTATTGGTGTTGACAGTGTTTGGGGTGTATTGGTGTTGGCAGTGTTTGGGGTGTATTGGTGTTGACAGTGTTTGGGGTGTATTAGTGTTGACAGTGTTTGGAGTGTGTTGGTGTTGACAGTGTTTGGGGTGTATTGGTGTTGACAGTGTTTGGGGTGTATTGGTGTTGGCAGTGTTTGGGGTGTATTGGTGTTGACAGTGTTTGGGGTGTATTAGTGTTGACAGTGTTTGGGGTGTGTTGGTGTTGACAGTGTTTGGGGTGTATTGGTGTTGACAGTGTTTGGGGTGTATTGACGTTGACAGTGTTTGGGGTGTATTGGTGTTGACAGTGTTTGGGGTGTATTGGTGTTGACAATGTTTGGGGTGTATTGGTGTTGACAGTGTTTGGGGTGTGTTGGTGTTGACAGTGTTTGGGATGTATTGGTGTTGACAGTGTTTGGGGTGTGTTTTTCCTGCTATTTGGAGTGTGCTGGTCGTTTCTCTATTTATCTAGTATCAGTCTTAGTAATATTTAAAGCGTGTAGGTCCTGTTGATGTTTGTGGTAAATTGACCTTAAGGAAACTACAGTTAGCATAGGACTGGTCCTTCCGTGAGAATAAATCAAGGTAGGACGACCCCTCTCCCACACCTACCCCCCCTTCACTCTACCCACTCACCCCCTCTCATCTATCCATTTCATCCTCCTCTCACCTCTGTCCCTTTCGGAGATTCCAATGGCTAGGTCGAAGCTAAATTTATTAAAATGATACGAGGGCTGAATAATTATTGATGACTACTAACAGACAATTGCTGGGTGACCAATCGTGGTCGGTGACTTAGCAAGGCTGGGTGACCCAACATTGTCAATGGCCCACCTAGGCAGGGTGACCCACCACGGTCAATAACCCACAAGGCAGGGTGACCCACCACGGCCAATAACCCACTAGGGCGGGGTGATCCACCACGGTCAATAACCCACCAAAGCAGGGAGACCCACCATGGTCAATAATTCACCGAGGCAGAGTGACCCACCACGGTGAATAACCCACCAAGGCAGGGTGACCCACCACAGTTAATAACTCACCAAGGCAGAGTGAACCACAACTGTTAATAACCCACCAAGGCAGGATGACCCACCATGGTCAATAACCCTACGAGGAAGGGTGACCCACCATGGTCAATAACCCACCAAGGCAGTGTTACCCACAATGGTCAATAGCCCTCCAAGGCAAGGTGACCCACCACGGTCAATAACCCACAAGGCAGGGTTACCCACCATGGTCAATAACCCACCAAGGCAGGGCGACCCACCACGGTCAATAACCCAAAAAGGCAAGGTGACCCACCACGGTCAATAACCCTCCAAGGCACAGTGACCCACCATGGTCAATAACCCACCAAGGCAGTGTGACCCACCACGGTCAATAACATACCAAGTCAGGGTTACCCACCATGGTCAATAACCCTCCAAGACAGGGTGACCCACCACGGTCAATGACCCACCAAGGCAAGGTGACCCACCACGGTCAATAACCCTTCAAGGCAGGGTGACCCACCATGGTCAATAACCCACCCAGGCATGGTGACACACCATGGTCAATAACCCACCAAAACAGGGTGACCCACCACGGTCAATAACCCACCAAGGCAGTGTTACCCACCATGGTCAATAACCCACCAAGGCAGGGCGACCCACCACAGTCAATAACCCATAAAGGCAAGGTGACTCACCACGGTCAATAACCCTCCAAGACAGGGTGACCCACCATGGCCAATAACCCACCAAGGGAGGGTGACCCACTATGGTCAATAACCCACCAAGGCAGGGTGACCCACCACGGTCAATAACCCAACAAGGCAGTGTTACCCACCACGGTCAATAACCCACCAAGGCAGGGCGACCCACCACGGTCAATAACCCACCAAGGCAAAGTGACCCTCCACTGTCAATAACCCTCCAAGGCAGGGCGACCCACCATAGTCAATATCCCACCAAGGCAGGGTGACCCACCATGGTCAATAACCCACCAAGGCAGGGTGACCCACCATGGTCAATAACCCACCAAGGCAGGGTGACCCACCACAGTCAATAACCCACCAAGGCAGGGTGACCCACCACGGTCAATAACCCACCAAGGCAGGGTGACCCACCATGGTCAATAACCCACCAAGGCAGGGTGACCCACCACGGTCAATAACCCACCAAGGCAGGGTGACCCACCACGGTCAATAACCCACCAAGGCAGGGTGACCCACCACGGTCAATAACCCACCAAGGCAGGGTGACCCACCACGGTCAATAACCCACCAAGGCAGGGTGACCCACCACGGTCAATAACCCACCAAGGCAGGGTGACCCACCACGGTCAATAACCCACCAAGGCAGGGTGACCCACCACGGTCAATAACCCACCAAGGCAGGGTGACCCACCACGGTCAATAACCCACCAAGGCAGGGTGACCCACCACGGTCAATAACCCACCAAGGCAGGGTGACCCACCACGGTCAATAACCCACCAAGGCAGGGTGACCCACCACGGTCAATAACCCACCTTACTGTTCATTCTGTTTCCTTAAAACGATATTGTTTATTTATATATGACAGATAATTTTGCTTCAGAGATTTTAATAACTAAAAAATTTTTCCGGGATTGGACCAATGATTTTTCTGCTGCACTCGAGTAAGTCTGCACTCGAGTAAGTCTGCACTCGAGTAAGTCTGCACTCGAGTAAGTCTGCACTCGAGTAAGTCTGCACTCGAGTAAGTCTGCACTCGAGTAAGTCTGCACTCTAGTAAGTCTACACATGATTAAGTCTGCACTCGAATAAGTCTGCACTCGAGTAGGTCTGCTCTCGAATAAGCCTGCACTCGAGTAATCTGCACTCGAGTAAGTCTGCACTCGAGTAAGTCTGCACTCGAATAAGCCTGCACTCGAGTAAGTCTGCACTCGAGTAAGCCTGCACTCGAGTAAGTCTGCACTCGAGTAAGTCTGCGCTCGAATAACTCTGCACTTGAGTAAGTCTGCACTCGAATAAGCCTGCACTCGAGTAAGTCTGCACTCGAGTAAGCCTGCACTCGAGTAAGTCTGCACTCGAGTAAGTCTGCGCTCGAGTAAGTCTGCACTCGAGTAATCTGCACTCGAGTAAGTCTGCACTCGAGTAAGTCTGCACTCGAGTAAGTCTGCACTCGAGTAAGTCTGCACTCGAGTAAGTCTGCACTCGAGTAAGTCTGCACTCGAGTAAGTCTGCACTCGAGTAAGTCTGCACTCGAGTAAGTCTGCACTCGAGTAAGTCTGCGCTCGAGTAAGTCTGCGCTCGAGTAAGTCTGCCTTTAAGTATCTTTAACAAGAAATACATTGCCCTTTACAAAGTAACACTACCCTAATGCTTTTTCCTGTTGTGAGTGACGTAGATTCAGGTTTAGCGTGACTATTTGGAAAAAGTTCAGCTTCTTTAACCTTAAATCTGTAAGGAATTATTGTTACAAATAAGAAATTTCTCTCCTGTCAAGTTTAAGTTTTCCAGTTGGTGGAAACACAAGTTATTACATGTAAGATCAATTTTCTTGTCTTCCACTAATTTCACTTTTATCTTCTGATCGTCTATCGGATCAGCTTCTAATTTTCAACCATATTGAGCAATAACTAGTGGAAGGTTCGTGGAACAATTGGTATTTGTAGTTGCCCTCTGTTCAGCTGGACAAATACATGACTGAGTGTGAGTTGAACTTGACCAGTTTGGGCCAGTAGGCCTGCTGCAGTGCTCCTTCCTTCTTGAGCTGATGTGATTTAGACCTGCCTAACATGGGGCCAGTAGGCCTAATTCTGTGCTCCTTCTTTCATATGTTCTTATTCCGGATTAAATCTTTTACGTGGAGGGACCATTTTGCAGGTTCTGATTTCGAAGTGATGCGGCAGTGTTTTCCATTAAACATCTAGCGTATGCTTTTTGAAATGGCTTCAGTTTTAAATGGGTAATTTATGGCACGAAGTGGACGAAAATATTTCTGGTGAAAATTTATCAATTTTGTAAAATAGTAAATATTCACAAGTAACCTGTATAGGAGAGAGAGAGAGGATCTCGAATCAAAATCCCCTCACCAGCATCCAGACACCTCACTTCCCCATCAACTTCTTGACAGGCAGAAGGCGCTCTCCGATGGTGTAAGCACCGACCAACACACTACATTCCTCTAAAAACGCATTGGACAAGCACTTTGCAAATATCGGAATCAGCTAAACAAAGAGCAGAGGCCTGCATACGGACACAATAGTTTCCTCTGGAGGGAGAAAAGGTTTTTAAATATCTGAGTCTGTTGCTCTGCTCACTGGAACTCTGCGGTTATTTTTTGGGAGAATCCAACGTAGCAGCTTGTGATGGTAGAAGTAGTAGTCATAGTAGTAGTAGTAATAGCAGTAGTAGTAATAATAATTATTATAATAATAGTGACAACAGCAGTAGTACAAGTAGTAATAGTAGCAGCAGTGGTAGTCGTAGCAGTAATAGTAATAATAATAATTATAACAATAGTGACAACAGCAGTAGTACAAGTAGTAATAGTAGCAGCAGTGGTAGTCGTAGCAGTAGTAGTAATAATAATAAGAGAAGTAGCAGTAGTAGTAGCAGCAGTACCAGTAGCAGCAATAGTAGTAGTAGTAGTAATACATTCTACGTCCTACATTTCTTATAAAATATCAAAGAACATTTCTTGCAATATGTCATTGCAATTCTCCCGCAGAGTTGCAAGCAGATAGAATAGCCAGAGGGAGAGGACTGCGTAGAGGAAGCCTTCCGCTACATTATCCTACCATCAACCGTCTAAACAGAAGTAGTGAAAGCTAGACAGCAACTTGTTCTCAGCAGATAATCTCTAAACAGACCTCTTCGGATTGTGCTTTCTGTGTTTCCCCCACGTACTTCGTTTCTCATCTATCTTGATGTTCCATTTCTATCATACATACGCCACTTCAAAAGTCTCTCTCTTTATTTCTTGACACCCACGTTATACTCAAGGAGAGTGTTATTTAACTCTTCATTTTAGGCTCGCTGCCTTTTCTGAAGTCTTTTACAATGTCGAGAATATAATGGACAGTGTGTCAGTGGCTACATACGTCAGCAAGTGCGAGAAATTTATTCACTTCGAGACGAGGAACAACGCAATTCCAGCAATTTGTTAATGGGTAAATTTTGAGATTATCATTCAGAGATGCGTTTTTTATATAGTTATTTGTAGCATTCATGATGCTTTTTGAATGTAATTTTAAAGAAGTACAAGGAATTCATTGTAATAGTTTATATTTGTTTGTCGCGTTCGCAAATACTCTGCTGAGACAATGTACATAGCAAACTTACTTTCATTCACAGACGTATCGCTTTATGTGACTTTATTACACAAAATATGGAATAAATCATCTCTTTGTGAATATACACGGAGAGATACAAACCTAACCTCTATTTAGAAAAGTCCCGTGTAAACAGGATTTTTCTCTGCACATAATGGAGTCTTACAATACTTGTGGGCAAAGACTTTCTCTCCGTCACGCATTTGTAAACATTGATCTCTGGCCTGAAACTCATGGCACTTACAGGTACACATTTCTGCGTATTTAGGATAACAAGAACCATGAACTAGTTTGCTTGCTTTAGAGTAACTTGAAACTTGAAGCTAACTGCTGCTTGAGGAACCTCTTGTTTCGTAAACAAAAATAATAAAAGTTGCAATACCGTAGCTGGTAATAATCTAAGATTGTGGTCGTCTTAAGATTTATATTAAAACTGTGGGTTAATTATGGAGTTTTCTTGCAGTTTATTGCTGAGGAAACAAGTTATTGTGAAGCTAAGAGGATGTGTGTAGTTTTTGGGCTTTGGAAAATACAGAGAAAGTAGTAATATATGTCGAAATTTAACGTAATTTAGTGATTGATGTACATTATCTGTTTATCACTAAATATGCAGGTGCAGCACAAGCTTTTAACATGACAATGTTTCGCTCGGTGACGAGTTTTATTACGGAGTAGAGAAAGCTCTTCACTTGTCATTACGTTGGCAGTAAGCATGCGAATCCAACTTTTGTTTACGACATAAGATTCTTATTTCATGTTTTGAGTAATTTATTATTCTGAAAATAATTGACTCTCCCAGCACATGTAAATTTTCACAGGACATAATTTTGAAAAGGACAGTTATGTTCACTGTCCACACCTAATATATTCACCAATTAATTACACGTCACCCTCCTCTTGTCTGGCCTTTTGGAATAGTATATATAACATCTCTGGGGTATGTATTAATTATTAAAGGGGAGGACCGGTGAGCCGGCTGAAGGCCTCAGTCAGATGAATAAATGCACCAGTGGCGGGTCATTATATGACACAGACCCACGTCAGGAAACACTTATTTCCCGACGAATCTTACCTAACCTCAAGGAAATATCCATTTCCTGATTTTTTTTTCTTCTATATCAAAAATATCATCTCTTGCTCGGCCCCAAAACTAGATAGTTTTTAAGGGTTTCTTTATTGAGATTTACCATTTCGTTAATGCCTGCCTCTATTAGCAGTAAAGAGCAGCTTCCAAACATTTGCATAAGCACAGGCTTCTGGGATTAAATTTACGATGTTTTAGATGTTAATATTCCACGCTATTCTGAGGTATGTTAGCCTTTATGGCATGCCTCTGGAGAAATGGCCATTAAACACAACAAGATGGACTCAATTCACCAGAGAGCTTTCAAGGAAGCAGAAAATATATCCTTTTAAGTTAACCAGATAAATATAGTTACTACTCCTATGTGAAAGAAAATAACGAATGCCCAAGCATTATCCATGGAGATAATTTCATCTTCACAACAATCAGCATTTTCTTTTTAATTTGGCTCTTATCTGCCGTATTAAATTGAATGCGCTTTCTATTATGTTATTTTATGTTATGTTATAACTTAGCGATGATGGTGGGTATTGTGGTGGTGATACATATGATGGAGGAAGTAACGATTGGAGCAGTGTTAGTAATGGAGGCAGCGGTGGTGGTAACGATTGTGGTGACAATGATTATAATGAGTTTTGATAGTTGTTACTACAGGTGTGATTGGCTACTTTTATTATGATGGTGATTATAGACGTTGTGGTCCAAATATCTTTACATTAAATAGATAATCCTTACGCTTTCTATCTTATTAACAAGAAATAGAAAAGATTTTATGTGATATTGCACTTAAGTTTATCTTTGTGTAAAGCTACGACGTTTTATTCTTCCGGATAAATGACCAGGCATTTACACTGTAAAGCTACCGAAGAGGGACAAGCCTTGATAAGAAAGGGCAGTACTTGGGGCCACCAGAAGACCGTCTTGGCTCCACAACTTCCATCTTACAAAATGAGATGCAAGAAGTTTCTGTGGGTACACAGCGCTTGAGGGTACAGAGCTCTCAGGTTTGCTAAGTGGCCAGAAGTCATCACTTGGTAGTCGTTCCTTCTGTCTCATTATGCCCCACTAACCTTTGCTAATTATTTGTTTTCCCCCTAATTATTTCCAACTAATTATTTTTATCAGAAGTTTTTTTTTTTCAACTGTGAACAACTAACAAATGCATTTCTCTTATAGGTTTTATCCAACCGTTTCTTAATGGTTTTATTTTGCTCTAGTCAACTGATGTGTTCTCTTTTTTTTGATATTCAAATTCTCGTTTCAGTGAGATGTTCTCATACGAGGTAATATTGTTCTTGATAATGGTACAAGTCGGTCCGAAACCTCGACATGAAATTCTTCTCTCCTACGTGCGGGTTTTTTGTGTATTTTTCCAGTCACGGTATTTTGCCATTTTGTTCTCTGCTCTTCAGTTTGCCATTTATTGTCGAATTTGCAAAACAAGTTGGTATTGACACTAGTCACAATTTCATTTTACTTGCTAATAATAATAATAATTATAATAATAATAATAATAATAATAATAATAATAATAATAATAATAATAATAATAATAAAATATATGCGTTCACTACTAAATTCTGACTGTTTCGGAAGATTTATTTAAAAAGAAATTAATGCTCCAAAGTGAAAGATAGAATTATTAATTTTGGAATTAAATATTAAATATAAGTGAGAAGCGTCCAGATATATATACATACACACACACACACGCACACACACACACACACACACACACACACGCACATACACACACACACACACACACACTTATATATATATATATATATATATATATATATATATATATATATATATATATATATATATATATATATATATATTTATATATATATATATATATATATATATATATATATATATATATATATATATATATATATATATATATGGTCATATACAAAAATGAGTTTATGCTTTTGACAGACACCTGTAATATGCATCTCCATCACCGAGCCTTCAGTTCTAGCACATTTTTAAAGGCGCCTGTCACCTGCCTGCTTGTAACTGCTTTATATCTTTCTCAGTGACACCTTTTCACTTTCAACCTCTCGCACTAAATCATTGCAAATCTCTCTCTCTCGCACACACAGTCGCTCTTACTCACTTCACTGATACTTTATTCAATTTCACCATCTCAAAAAAATTCCTATTTGCACTGAACGTTATATACGCTGCAACATTCTTCCCAAATTTTGCACATATGCGCTTCTGCTTTCCACCTCCAGTATATGCCCACGTTTTCCACCTTCACATGTGCGTTTCTGCTTTCCACCTCCCACATATGTCCACGTTCTCCCCCTCCACATGTGTGCATCTGCTTTCCTCCCCAACATGTGTCCTAGTTTCGTTTTTCACCATCTACAATGTCTAGTGAGCTTTCGTACGTCATACATTCGCTCTGGCGCTCCTCAGAGAGCTTTTACCTCTGTGCTGCGAGGATAATAATGGTTTCATGAGAATCGAATGACCCAAATGACTTCAAGTTCTTGTTTACACTTTTCAATTTCTAGTGTGGCTGCAACGTGTGTTTGTTTTCACCTATTTGTGTTTGCAGGGGTTGGGTCACAGCTCCTAGCCCCGCTTCTTCGCTGGTCGCTACTAGGACCACTCTCTCCCTGCTTTATCAGCTTTATCTTACCTCTTCTTAAAGCTATGTATGGATCCTGCCTGGTGTGTGTATGTCTGTGTTTTCTAGGGGGGATGGATGTGTAAGGATTTATTTCTCACTGATTGAAGAAAAATAAGCGTTGCAGAAAAAAACTAATATTGTGAAAGAGCTTCGCTAGAGTTTTAACATGTGAATAAAACACTCGATATACCTCTAATTAAGCGAAACGTTGCCTTAATAAAATCTTATTCTGCAACCCGTTTCCAATCATCAACATTGTGGTCTGTACGTTACTTGGTTCCATCCTTACTTTGTATTACTGTGAGTTGATCAATGTCGCTAAGGTAACATTAATAGTTAATTCTAGCAATACGTGTTGCTGTAGTTTGGAGTGTTCGCCTTCACCCTCACCCCAGACCACATTCCTGCCTCCTACTGTGACAGCAGACCCAACTTCTTTACGACTCCCCAGTCCATTGGTCCGGAGAGTCCATTTGTCCGGCGTCCTCCTTAGTAACAGCAAGCCCAAGAGAAGACCAAGTTTTTTCTTGACTTCGCAGGTCTGTGGTCCAGTGGATAGACCGTACCTGATCCTCTCCCTATGAGCCAAAAAACTAAATATAGACTGAGCCTCTTCCCAATAGCCAGGTTCAGGGGTGCAGCTTTAGCTGGTTTAACAGTAACAGTGGTATTCTGATATTCTTGACGAGATGCACCTTCACCCTAAGACCCTTGAAGTTACGGTTGCGAGAAATGATCCCAGGAGACGTATCTTGGTCAGCTTGAACCAGCGGTTCTCTTTGATGAACCAAGCCTAGCACAAGGGAGTAGATAATGCTAGATAAATGATAGTGATTGAGAATAAAGATCCTCTGTAAGAATTCTAGATGTAGCTGGTCTAGGTTATCTAGGAGGCTTCACAGAGTCCATAGGAACCTTTGGTCTTCCTGATGAGAGATACAATGAACAGATCTTTTGTTTTCTGCTCCACAGCAGCGCAGTTTGCAGGTTGTGTGTTTACAGGTCCACAGCATAGCTAACAGGTTTTGTGTTCACAGGTCAATAGTCATGTTTAAAGTATTGGGATAGTGTCTGTTTATTCTTCAGCGCTAGGCAACTGGTACACACACTTGTACTTACTCTCATTCTCTCTTTTTTTTCTCTCTTTCTCTCCACCACTCTCCACCTCCGTTCTCTACCTCTTCATTTCACTAGTTACATTGCTATAACTTATAAATGATCTTCCTACCCTCCTTTTTTTCTCCTCCAGTCCTTATATTGCCTTTATCACTTCTTTAGCAGCTATATTTCTTTCCCTTTTGTCTTTCCTCTACAGGAAATCGTCTATTTCTCTCCCTTCCCGTAAACCTTCCTCCCTTGTATACACCTACTTTCCCATCATACTGAATCCATTCCTCTCCCTCCCACATTAAATCCTTTATTCCCTCTTACACGTTACATCATTTCCCCTCTCCCACATTAAATCCCTTCCTCCCTCTCCCACGCTAAATTCCCACCTCCATCTCACACATTAAATTTCTCCCTCACTCTGCCAGCATGACATAATTCTTCCCACCAATGCATATCATGAATAATCCACCATGTTTTCTTACCTTGCCTTTGCGTCCATGTCTGTCTGCCTCTCTCTCCCTCCCTCCCTCTCTCTCTCTCTCTCTCTCTCTCTCTCTCTCTCTCTCTCTCTCTCTCTCTCTCTCTCTCTCTCTCTCTCTTTGTCTGAAAAGGAAGACACCCCACACTGCCAACAGTCTGATCTATGTCTTTCTCCACATGCAGTTTAATGTTACTCAGGGGAGTTTGCAACACAATGTTTGCAACACAGTGTTTGCTCTTACTTCATGAAAGCTGCCTATAAATTTATTTTTCTTAATGTGGCAGTTGCTTAGGATTTATTGTACCTTTTTTTTACCTGACATTTTCCTGTTTCTCCTCCTATTTCGCCTGTTATTCTTCTTTTTCTTTTTTTGTTCTACAAACACACTCCGTGAGTATACCAACGTCATTTTCTTTCCACTAACTATTTATCAATACTTCTCTTCTAACTACTTCTAGTACACACCAAACCTATTACCAATAAAAACTACTGTGGACAAAAAAATCGTCGGAGGCATCAAAAACATGTCTTTCTCTCCAGCATAAACTCATTGTATAACAT
>NC_091346.1:16382439-16384939 GCF_038502225.1 Cherax quadricarinatus
GGCAAAATCATATTTTAATTGATTATAGTGATTATAATATATTTTAAATAGTTGTAACGCTTATTTTAATGGTGTTATTTGTTTAAAATAAGCAGCTCATTTAGATGATACAAAGACCAATTATCGAGGACGTGAAACTAGTTCTCTTTATGCAAATACTTATTTGTGGAGCAAATTATTTCTGTTTATCATCATTTTCTATCAAGGAAAACTCAACTAATGGATTTCAGTCAACACAATAGTGATATGCGTTGGTAATTTTCATGAAGTCTGGATTTTATGCATAAAGGAATTTTGCTGTCGATAATAGTGTGTGTCTGAGTGTGTTTTTGTATTTGATGTTGCGTGTGTGGAGGTCCGCGGGTGCCCACACACACAGACACACACACACACACACACAGACACACACACACACACACACACACACACACACATAGGCAGGATCCATACATAGCTTTAAGAAGACGTATGATGAAGCTCTTGGAGCAGGAAGAGTGACCTAGTCACAGCTTCTAGCGAGGCCAGAAGCTGTGACTCGACCCCTGTAACCACAACTATGTGAGTACAACTAGGTGATTGCGCACACACACACACACACACACACACACACACACACACACACACACACACAACACACACACACACACAAAATGAGTGTGTCCTCACTCTCTCTGTAGGGGATAGTATCACAGTACCATGAAATTGAGTCTATTATTCACTACAAACCTCGTATTTCCTCACTGAAAACCCATTTGCAGTCAACAAACGAGAGAGGCGACTATAGACTAGCAAAACATGCTTTCATTGGTTGCAAATTGTCCCTGAGTTTGACTCTTAAGCGCTGCTGGTGGCCAGGTAGATCACTGCTGGTAAAGGATGCTGAACCACTACTCACTGCATTGTAGTTCATGAAGGGCTCAATCCATGTAGGATAGTCACACCGTTCGCGTGAGTCATTCAGTAGAGAAGGACGCTAGAGGCTTACAAAATGGGAGACAGACACAATATTTTTATTTTTTACAAATTTAATACATCTTAATAATGAAAGAGAGAAATAATGAGAACGATAATAGAAACGAGAGAAATAATGATTATGGTGATGATTCTCTACTCTTGTAAACGAAACTAAAAGAATGAGGAATAACTAACGATATTTCTGGCTAAGTGAGTTTTCGTGAAAAATAAGGTAGAAATGAACTATTCACTTGAGACACTTGCTTGTTGCTATATAAGGAACAGATGTGATGCACTGATGGACATGGAGCAATAAAAGTCGGGTTGTCAGTATACAATATATGAAAATAGCGGTTGAAAGCATTAAAGACTTGTTTATGAGGAGAGTGAGGCTCCCTGTAATAAAAGGGGAAATGACAGCAGAAAAAACTAATGGAAATGAACAAACATGCCTACACTTAAGTCACCTTAGATAAAGATATTTCGGTTCCTGGACTTTGATCGTATGAAATACATGACTATTTGAAGTGATCTTTTCCATAGACCGAAACTCCTTCAATTAAAGGCATGGTAAGTGAATTCATTAGTCTCCATGTCTATCAAGTGAGACTCACGTTAGGATGAGTAAATATGAATATTTTCAAGCAGAAGTAGGTCTTAGACAGGCATTTACGATATCATCTTGGCTCTGTCTGTATGCATGCTTTCATAAAAGAACAGAAAGTTAGTGTCAGAGAGATTTGTGGTTCTAAAAGCCTAATGAATTTGATATAAAGTGGGAGTTGCTACGGCTGCTCTTTGTTATTGACAGAGGGAGTTTTGGAGACTCGGAGGAGAAGTTACAGAAGTTGATGGAGAAGTTAGGAAACGTGTGTAAACGAAGGGCTGTAAGAGAGAAGACGCAACCACTGTTGTAAGGGAAGTGTCTCACACTTTCATGGAAATAATGGGAAAAAATAATTATAGATGTGCAAAATAATAAAATAGTTACTTTCAATGTAAGAATAAAAAGAGAAAATTGAAATTGATTTTAAACTTTAAGCAAAAGATAACTGAATATAATATAATGACCAAGGACTAACGGAAATGATACCCGGATGGTGAGGGTACTCATTAGTCGGCTGGGAGGCTAAATTATCCGTCTGGTTCTAAAAAGATGTAGAAGGGTATGTTCAGCACCGTAGATCAGCTGTAGGTTAAATCACACTCTCCGGATGTAAGCAAGGTAGGCGCAAGTTGCGCTGAAGACCTTGATTGCTGGTGGAGGTCACGCCAACGAAGACTATTGCCGACCTCGGTAGGCAGGCAGCCACTCCTCACAGTCCAAAAGAATCTAGGTCAGTTTTCCACTATTATCTGTAGCTTATATACAACATCCTTAGATCTCACGATATGGTTTTGAGACTCTCTGACCGCGGGATCAAACCCCACCCGTCGTATGGTTTGTTTGCAATCGTGTCATTACGATTTCGTGAATCAGTTATCAGGAGAGTAAAGTAATGATAAGTCCTTGGTCGTGTCACAAAGTAAAGCATATAAGTAACAA
>NC_091346.1:16387439-16389939 GCF_038502225.1 Cherax quadricarinatus
TGTGATGTGAATCTTTTCCATGGCAGTATATGTCATGTTTTTCGGTTACGATATTAACAGGAGTGATCTCGGCTTTTCTAAACACATCTCATAAGGTGTTTATCTCGCGTGTCTACAGCTTCCTTAAAAATCCAGTCGATGATGCTTCGGTCAGGTGTGCATGAGAGTTCCTCCTTAAAAGATTAATCCGTATTAATCTGTATTTTATGTATTAATTTATAAATATATTTATGTGAAAACTTATCTATGCACATTTAATAATCTATATGGTGAAATTCATCTATTGGACTTCGTCTCCAAGGGTCTCTTTCTCTGGTGTAATTCTTGTGTAACCAAGTAGTTTCTTTCGAGCCTGAACGTGAAACCGTGTATGAGATCTAGTTCCAGTACTTTTTTATTTGCTTCACGGTGAAAAAGCATATTCTTGATGTTTTCAGGGCTTAAATATTAATTAAATTTCTGTGTGTGTGCCCACATCCTGATTTCTCCAATTTCAGATTTTATTTTCTCTGGAAAGAGTAATGATGGGGAAATACAAGGGCAGAATAATCTTTTATTGTAATAATGTTTTGCTCTGTTTTTATCTGTCTAGAGATATTTGAAAAATGAACAGTATAATAAGCTCCTATTTTTACTTAACAACAGTCTTCTTATAACAATAGTTTATTGTCTGCATGAGCATCAGTAGTCATAGTGTGGTGTATCACTGAAGTAATATCTGATTATAGGCCTATCAAATGCAAGTTAATCAACCCACAAGTATAATAAGTCAAAGTTCAACACCAGACTAATCATATAAAAAAAATCACACAAAATTCTTAAGACCTGCACTAGTATTACCGTGAGTAACTCGCCAGCACACGACCCAAAGTTCATACTATGCATGTGTGTGTGAAGATATGATCCAGTCAAAGACTAACTTCACGCAATACAGTGCCTACATAAATACACTAGTCAAAGTTCATAATACCCTAGCACTGGCCGAGTCCACAAAGTTGGGCAAATACCCAGGTCACTCATTTCTTTACATGCAAGAGCAAGCCTCTTTCAGAGACTGAGTCATACAAGACAAGGTGCAGACACCTAGCCCACAAAGACGTAACATAAATATGTATTTGTCAATGTAAGGAGTTTGATGGGTACTCCAAACAAAAGTTAAGGGTGACAACCCTTCCTTTCAGAAGGAAAGTAAACAATATTTAAAAACGAAAGAATCCACACTGGACACTACTGCCGGAAATAGAAGTCACAAATAAGTGTAATAAAAAGACTTCATGTGAGACCATGCTTTTAAAGAGACAGAGCAACCTACCTCACCTCCCCTGGTGGGCGACAAAGCGCCAACTCTCCTCTGAGTGAATGTGGAGGAATCACAAGCTGCGCTTTACAATTTCCCAAGAGTTAAGCCCACTGGCGCTTACAAGAATGCAGACAAACAACACTTAGAGGACGTAAAACGTATCATATACTATCGTAACGATCATTAACAGGAGAGAAAAGAAGAGTGATATTAAAACAAATCAAGATATTGTCACAGCTGCCAGACAATGTTTGTTGTCCACTGTTACTAAATAGTCATAACAGCAATTATCCAAGAAAACACCAAATCATCTGCAGATGAATGTCCAGACACATGTATGCATATACATGTATGTATATATGAAGGTATATGTCTTTGCACTTGCGTGGATTAAAATGTAACAAACGTAGTACTCAGCAGTCGCTAGCTTCTATGCTACATTTCATTAAATATTAATACCTAGACTAGTCTCGCTCGTGTGTTGTCACTGTTCATTCTAGTTGGTATTTTTACTCAAGAAAAACCATTTTCCTTGCATATAAGTCTATGAATTCAACCCTCTCATTTGCAGTCTCTCGTGAAGGTCTTAATTGTCTTAGCCTATTTTCTCATTACTTAAGTGGCCTGCGTGTTTTTTTCCTCCACGCTGACATGCATGCATGTCTAGGAACTGTGTCTGTACATGACTTGAGAATGATTGCTAAAGAACTTATGAGACCCAATATAAATCCTGCTGAATTTAATCACTGTGTTATTATTCATTTACGAACCTGGAATTGCCTCGCCTGGCAACCAGTAACACAAAACTCTGGGTTATTTTATTTATATTAATGATATCGGCTAGTAGATGAATAACACGCTTATTCAGCACTTGCGTATCGTTACTGTCCGTTGCGCGGACAATAACGAGCAATAACGTGTGACCATATAGCAACATGAGCGTCGCCAAAAATTCTTTTATTGATAGTAGTCTTCTGTGTATATACTGCGTAATATATGTGACACTATCCAGAGCGTCACATAGTATGCTTTCAAGTTATATACATGACATGTAATTATAAGCTGTCATCATCACAAGAAATGTTAAGCTGTCAGCCTCGCGTGTAGGTCAAAGCTGTCTACAACACATTCTTTTCTTGACTATCTGCGTCACATGGAGAACCCATGAATCTCAAACCTGCATGAAAAAAAAAACTGCAA
>NC_091346.1:16394939-16414939 GCF_038502225.1 Cherax quadricarinatus
AACACGCTCACGCATGCCTGCTGGAAGTCCAAGCCCCTCGCACACAAAACCTCCTTTACCCCCTCCCTCCAACCCTTCCTAGGCCGACCCCTACCCCGCCTTCCTTCCACTACAGACTGATACACTCTTGAAGTCATTCTGTTTCGCTCCATTCTCTCTACATGTCCGAACCACCTCAACAACCCTTCCTCAGCCCTCTGGACAACAGTTTTGGTAATCCCGCACCTCCTCCTAACTTCCAAACTACGAATTCTCTGCATTATATTCACACCACACATTGCCCTCAGACATGACATCTCCACTGCCTCCAGCCTTCTCCTCGCTGCAACATTCATCACCCACGCTTCACACCCATATAAGAGCGTTGGTAAAACTATACTCTCATACATTCCCCTCTTTGCCTCCAAGGACAAAGTTCTTTGTCTCCACAGACTCCTAAGTGCACCACTCACTCTTTTTCCCTCATCAATTCTATGATTCACCTCATCTTTCATAGACCCATCCGCTGACACGTCCACTCCCAAATATCTGAATACGTTCACCTCCTCCATACTCTCTCCCTCCAATCTGATATTCAATCTTTCATCACCTAATCTTTTTGTTATCCTCATAACCTTACTCTTTCCTGTATTCACCTTTAATTTTCTTCTTTTGCATACCCTACCAAATTCATCCACCAATCTCTGCAACTTCTCTTCAGAATCTCCCAAGAGCACAGTGTCATCAGCAAAGAGCAGCTGTGACAACTCCCACTTTGTGTGTGATTCTTTATCTTTTAACTCCACGCCTCTTGCCAAGACCCTCGCATTTACTTCTCTTACAACCCCATCTATAAATATATTAAACAACCACGGTGACATCACACATCCTTGTCTAAGGCCTACTTTTACTGGGAAAAAATTTCCCTCTTTCCTACATACTCTAACTTGAGCCTCACTATCCTCGTAAAAACTCTTCACTGCTTTCAGTAACCTACCTCCTACACCATACACTTGCAACATCTGCCACATTGCCCCCCTATCCACCCTGTCATACGCCTTTTCCAAATCCATAAATGCCACAAAGACCTCTTTAGCCTTATCTAAATACTGTTCACTTATATGTTTCACTGTAAACACCTGGTCCACACACCCCCTACCTTTCCTAAAGCCTCCTTGTTCATCTGCTATCCTATTCTCCGTCTTACTCTTAATTCTTTCAATTATAACTCTACCATACACTTTACCAGGTACACTCAACAGACTTATCCCCCTATAATTTTTGCACTCTCTTTTATCCCCTTTGCCTTTATACAAAGGAACTATGCATGCTCTCTGCCAATCCCTAGGTACCTTACCCTCTTCCATACATTTATTAAATAATTGCACCAACCACTCCAAAACTATATCCCCACCTGCTTTTAACATTTCTATCTTTATCCCATCAATCCCGGCTGCCTTACCCCCTTTCATTTTACCTACTGCCTCACGAACTTCCCCCACACTCACAACTGGCTCTTCCTCACTCCTACAAGATGTTATTCCTCCTTGCCCTATACACGAAATCACAGCTTCCCTATCTTCATCAACATTTAACAATTCCTCAAAATATTCCTTCCATCTTCCCAATACCTCTAACTCTCCATTTAATAACTCTCCTCTCCTATTTTTAACTGACAAATCCATTTGTTCTCTAGGCTTTCTTAACTTGTTAATCTCACTCCAAAACTTTTTCTTATTTTCAACAAAATTTGTTGATAACATCTCACCCACTCTCTCATTTGCTCTCTTTTTACATTGCTTCACCACTCTCTTAACTTCTCTCTTTTTCTCCATATACTCTTCCCTCCTTGCATCACTTCTACTTTGTAAAAACTTCTCATATGCTAACTTTTTCTCCCTTACTACTCTCTTTACATCATCATTCCACCAATCGCTCCTCTTCCCTCCTGCACCCACTTTCCTGTAACCACAAACTTATGCTGAACACTCTAACACTACATTTTTAAACCTACCCCATACCTCTTCGACCCCATTGCCTATGCTCTCATTAGCCCATCTATCCTCCAATAGCTGTTTATATCTTACCCTAACTGCCTCCTCTTTTAGTTTATAAACCTTCACCTCTCTCTTCCCTGATGCTTCTATTCTCCTTGTATCCCATCTACCTTTTACTCTCAGTGTAGCTACAACTAGAAAGTGATCTGATATATCTGTGGCCCCTCTATAAACATGTACATCCTGAAGTCTACTCAACAGTCTTTTATCTACCAATACATAATCCAACAAACTACTGTCATTTCGCCCTACATCATATCGTGTATACTTATTTATCCTCTTTTTCTTAAAATATGTATTACCTATAACTAAACCCCTTTCTATACAAAGTTCAATCAAAGGGCTCCCATTATCATTTACACCTGGCACCCCAAACTTACCTACCACACCCTCTCTAAAAGTTTCTCCTACTTTAGCATTCAAGTCCCCTACCACAATTACTCTCTCACTTGGTTCAAAGGCTCCTATACATTCACTTAACATCTCCCAAAATCTCTCTCTCTCCTCTGCATTCCTCTCTTCTCCAGGTGCATACACGCTTATTATGACCCACTTCTCGCATCCAACCTTTACTTTAATCCACATAATTCTTGAATTTACACATTCATATTCTCTTTTCTCCTTCCATAACTGATCATTTAACATTACTGCTACCCCTTCCTTTGCTCTAACTCTCTCAGATACTCCAGATTTAATCCCATTTATTTCCCCCCACTGAAACTCTCCTACCCCCTTCAGCTTTGTTTCGCTTAGGGCCAGGACATCCAACTTCTTTTCATTCATAACATCAGCAGTCATCTGTTTCTTGTCATCCACACTACATCCACGCACATTTAAGCAACCCAGTTTTATAAAGTTTTTCTTCTTCTCTTTTTTTAGTAATTGTATACAGGAGAAGGGGTTACTAGCCCATTGCTCCCGGCATTTTAGTCGCCTCATACGACACGCATGGCTTACGGAGGAAAGATTCTTTTCCACTTCCCCATGGACAATAGAAGAAATAAAAAAGAACAAGAGCTATTTAGAAAAAGGAGAAAAACCTAGATGTATGTATATATATATATATGCATGTGCGTGTCTGTGAAGTGTGACCAAAGTGTAAGTAGGAGTAGCAAGATATCCCTGTTATCTTAGCGTGTTTATGAGACAGAAAAAGAAACCAGCAATCCTGCCATCATGCAAAACAGTTACAGGTTTTTGTTTCACAGTCATCTGGCAGGACGGTAGTACTTCCCTGGGTGGTTGCTGTCTACCAACCTACTACCTACAGCTAATCATTAAAAAAACTGTTGTATATATGGAATAAAGTTTTGACTTATGTATTTCATGCTGATATATGTATATATATATATATATATATATATATATATATATATATATATATATATATATATATACACATATATCAGCATGAAATACATAAGTCAAAACTTTATTCCATATATACAACAGTTTTTTTAATGATTAGCTTAATCGGCAGAGAACACGTATATGTTGCATTAATCTGAGGATTCTACACATCAAGGGTCAGATTTTTTTTATTGAAAGGGAAGTAAGAGGATTCTAAGGGATTAAATTGTGTTATGATGTAGGGAGGAAGTCCGTAGTAGAGTTGAAGTAGGGGATGAGTAAAGGTTTTAGATGATGATGATGATGATGATGATGATGATGATGATGATAATAATAATAATAATAATAATAATAATAATAATAATAATAATAATATCAATAATATAAACAATATCAATAATATCAACAACAGCAACAACATCAACATCATCAACCTCAGCAATAACAGCTACAACAAAAGTAATAATAATAATAATAATAATAATAATAATAATAATATTATTATTATTATTATTATTATTTGACTAAACAATAAAAAAGTAATCCTGAATGTTTCAGTAGTAGTAGTTAGTTTCTTATATGTAACAAACACAGACAAAATCACCAACACAATTATAAATAAAGACAATATAAACACGCCATTACAGTTGCCTAATAATTAACTACAACTACTCCTGTGTAACTCGAAATGAGACAATTATTCTCAGAGTCCCTTAATAATTTTTAATTGCTTTGCGATTAAGGCTAAATTGGTAAATTAACCTTTATGGGTAATAATGAAATAGTGATTTTGATGGTGTGGAGTTAACGTCAGCGTGAGGGATGGCAAGTGTTATGTGATGGCTACATGTTATGTGATGGGAGTAATGTTATGAGATAACTGGTTCTTATGTGATTGCTAAACGTGATGGTTAAACGTTTCATGATGGTTTAATGGTATGTGTTGGTTGTATGTTATGTGATGGTTGTGTGTTATGTCATGGTTGTATGTTATGTGATGGATGTTATGTTACGCTATAGTTAAGTGTTATGTGATAATTAACTCTTATATTATCCTTTTAACGTTATGTGATAGGTAAATGCTATGCTCTACTTCAATATTATGTGACGCATAGACGTTGTGTGATGGGGAAATGGTATAGATTTTATGAGACAGCTCAAGGTTATGCGATAGTGAGTGGTTTTATGTGAGAACATGAGGCAAGTTACATTTGTCAACAGAAGTTAGTTCCCAACCTTTACGTTCACGAGAACTCATCTTCAACCCCCCAAAATTTCACAGACTTCAGATGCTAATAAAAGTATTGTTACTCTCCGTTAATCAAGACTATTCACGATGAAAAAAAATTACATTGAACAAAGGGGTTCGCGGCCCACTGGTTGGGAACCAATGACCCAAAAAATGACATCATAGAATATCAATAGGGTCTCTCACCGCTCTACACTGTAAAGGTATGATCTAATGCATTATTGCTATGACCACGACATGAAAGTTAAGACACATGTGCAACATCTGGATATCTTTATTGTAGTAGACGTTTCGCCATCTAGTGGCTTTATCAATACAGATTCTAGGACATAATAGGAAGACAGTAGAACTATATACAAAAGATGAGGTAATCAGTCCCTCGGCCTTGGAGTTAGTGTTCACAGCATCGTGGTGGAGGAGAGTCTGGAGCAAAGGCAAGAAGACTGGCGCTTTTTATAGGCGTCAGTGAATGGGACGGGCAGCAGACGAGGGCAGTCACTGGTAGGCGGGATTCCCCAGTGGAAGTAGGTCCTTCCCAAAGAGATGGGTTAGTTGCAGCAGCCGTGAAGAATGTCTTGTAGATGTCCTCTGAACCAAGATTCCATGATGTTGCAGTGTCTGACAAGTTGTGCAAGAAAGGTATAAAATACCGACAATATGAAAGTTAAGACACATGTGCAACATCTGGATATCTTTATTGTAGTAGACGTTTCGCCATCTAGTGGCTTTATCAATACAGATTCTAGGACATAATAGGAAGACAGTAGAACTATATACAAAAGATGAGGTAATCAGTCCCTCGGCCTTGGAGTTAGTGTTCACAGCATCGTGGTGGAGGAGAGTCTGGAGCAAAGGCAAGAAGACTGGCGCTTTTTATAGGCGTCAGTGAATGGGACGGGCAGCAGACGAGGGCAGTCACTGGTAGGCGGGATTCCCCAGTGGAAGTAGGTCCTTCCCAGAACGACAGGCTAGGTGGTCATCTGGTTTTTCCTCGCCTTTCCCATAGCATTTACATTGACGCCTATAAGACTACAAGCACAAAGTATTTCGAAACAAAAAAAATTAGTAGATTTGTCCTTCTCCCAAACCCTAGCTAGTGAGAGTTGCCACTGCTTTCAGAACCATCTTCAAAGAGTTCGCCAAAAGGAAGTTTAATAACACTTCGGACACCAGGGCAGGAGTATACGTTCTCCCATGAGAATCTTGTTACAAGATCCCTGTGAGGTGAAGCAGAGAGTGACCTGGACATGAGCCTCAGTGAACATGAATACGCATGTAAATAAGGCACAGTATGGGGAATAAGTTCTTACTGAACGAAACATTGCCATAAATAAAATGCCGCAACTTGCATGTTGTGTCTAGGTTACATACTGTCAGTATACACCAGTGTATTACCATGAATATGCATACCGCTGTGACACTAATAATAATGCATGTGTCATACACAGACACTGACGAGCATATTGTGATGTAAGATGAGGCTAAATTCATGGTAATGGAGAATGAGCTATACACGCGCCGTTGTCTTAGCAAGACAGTAGCGCTGAGCTCCAGGACGTTAAGTGTGCTGCAAGTGTTGGCTGGCTAAGTTAATCTTACAAGACTCTGCTGGTGTATAATCTGACGTGCTACACTTAACCTCATTATGTCTGACTTTTCGACTATACATTATCTACGTTTTTGCACGCAGGATTGGATTGAAGAGGCCTAATGAAGAGCGAAAAGTCTTGTAAATAAAGGTCTGGAATACCTTCCGCATTCGATACAGTTCGATGTGTCGTCCAGCAAGCAGTCTTTACCAGTATGGCATATTACTACACACGTTCCAGTACTGAAGTTCACCTTTCACCTTTGCAACCACTGCAGCACGGTATCCAGGGGCGTCCCAATGCTTCCACACTCCCTCACATGCGGCGTGTTATTCAGAACTTCGTCCCATTCAGTGAACTTTGCTGTTTTAGAAGTAAGCCCCATTTTGAGGGCCTCTGTGTAAATATTGAAGAGAGACGAGCAGAGGATCGATCACTGGGGGAACGTTATTTATTTCGCTCTCAGGAATTCAGGTACTTTAGTAAGCAGAAACCATTCACTGGTGAGCTTTTTGTTGATTCAACCTTGAGATTTGTCTTCTATACAACGTTTTTTTAAAAGAATAATAAAAATAATAAGAATAAGAATAACAGCAGCAACAACAATAATAATAATAATAATAATAATAATAATAATAATAATAATAATAATAATAATAATAATAATTCCAAATCTCAGTTTTGAATTCTAACTACATGTAACTCACTGGAGTACACACCGCATTCTATTTTGAGTACAAATTTTAGTGTTAATATAATATTCAGATATAAGAAGTTAAACTAGCAAATGTATGTTGATAGTGTCGATCCAACTTTCACTCAGCAATAATTCCTTTCTTTTTAAGCATAAACTTAGTACATTTGCATAAAACACATTTAGTCGAGCCACCGACCGGCTGTGACAAGCTCCAGCTGGTGCTGTCACTTGAAATTTCTGACAAGGCTTGTGGATATTTCACAGTGAGAGACCGATGATCTGCCACCTCTCTCTTTCATCTCTCCAACCCCACATTCAATCTCCCTAAGTCTCCCTCTGATTCTCCTTCCATTTGTCTTCCCTTATTCTCCTTCCTTTCGCCTCTCTCGTCCACTCTTTCAAATGTTAAATTTTTGAAATAGTCCTTGAAAAATCAGTCGGGACTTTATGCTCTCTGCTGTCAAGTGGCAAGCAGAAGCCCCCGTCACATTTACAATGATCCCAAGCGCCAATGATTACCAATTGGTAATAAATTTTGCAAATAATTTTAAGTATCGATGTCGTAACTTCTTTAGTATGATAAATTACATGTATATATATATATATATATATATATATATATATATATATATATATATATATATATATATATATATATATATATAATTTATATTTATATATATATATATATATATATAATATATATATATATATATACACACGCAGTCAACACAAAGGTGTGCTGAAAGCTCTAACCTCCGTCAGAAATTGCGAACACACAGTAAAAAGTTATCCAATAACTTAATTAAGTTTTACACTAAGAGAAATGTTGTCTCTGTAAAAGCTCGTTCTTAAACCTGTGACATTTTTATCACTCTTGTTGGCAGTGCAACATTTTATCCAACCTTCTTCGGTCAAGACATGCAACATCCTTGCAAATGCAACATTGATTTTGACAAATGATTAATGAAAACGGGTTGAAAAGGTGTACTACAGTGTTAATCTCATGCTTTAGTATCTAACTGGATAGAGGATCAAATAGCACTCCACTAACCACATGCATATGGAAGTGAAACCTCCAAGCTCGCCTCTTTGTGAATCTCTGCTCCTGGAGGGCTTCAAGGTCCTGCCAGTGAACTGCCAACACCCAGGATGCGAGGAGTGGAAATGATAGAGGAGGCAATTGCTGGTAGCAGTGGTGATAATGGTAGTGGTGGTGACATTACACTTTTCAGTATGATAGTGAAATTGTGGTAACACCATCATTGTGATGGCTACACTATTTTATGTGATAGTCACATTGTGGGAATAACAAATTTACCTATCATATTCCATCAATAGTGACGAGCTTTTTAAGTGAAGTTCTGGTAAAAGAAATCCGGGCAATGATTAGCAGACGGAGCATCGAATCTCCACTACTTCCTGTGTTGAATGGGCTGAACTCGTGTGGTTGTGTAGGTTCAACGCTTCATGAAATACGAGACGTGAGGTACGGAAATACGAGACGTGAGGTACGGAAATACGAGACGTGAGGCACGGAAATACGAGACGTGAGGTACGGAAATACGAGACGTGAGGTACGGAAATACGAGACGTGAGGTACGGAAATACGAGACGTGAGGTACGGAAATACGAGACGTGAGGTACGGAAGTACGAGACGTGAGGTACGGAAATACGAGACGTGAGGTACGGAAATGTGTCAGACTGAGCCCGGAGACTTAGAGCGATTAGAACATAGATAAAGTCAGTGCTTAGAAAAATTAAAAGTGAAGAAGGGAGAAAAGCTAATAGAGAGAGAGAGAGAGAGAGAGAGAGGGAGAGAGAGAGAGAAAGAGAGAGAGAGAGAGAGAGAGAGAGAGAGAGAGAGAGAGAGAGAGAGAGGGTGACAAACAGAGACAGAAAGAGAGTTACTTCAATAAAATATTTATTAGTAAAATAATAATAACAATAATAATAATAATAATAATAATAATAATAATAATAATAATAATAATAATAATAATAATAATAATAATAATAAAACTAATAGTACCAACACAGAAATACATAACTCTCTCAGAGTAGCCTTCAAGCCTTATTTAGGAACATATCCCATGGAATTAGACTCACTCTGTTTTATGGCAGTAATTCTCAGTAATTCTAAATAAATTAGTGTGCTAATTCTCCCTCAATTCATTTCCCGATGGGGCTTAAAAGCGACTTTATTGTCACAATTCTGAGTAATTAGATTTGGTGATTCGTGTGTGTTTGAGTTCTGGATTCAGTGTAGGGTAGCTAGAAGAGAAATGACAGTACAATATAGTTTTTAACAGGAGTTGCACGGAGAGATGTATATATTAGCAGTGGGTGGTAATGAATGTTTGACTGCAATCTCTCTCTCTCTCTCTCTCACACACACACACACACACACACACATCTAGGTTGCCTCACGAGTTAATAGGGTTTAAAGCTTGTCGATTTCAATAGGGTCATTAAGGCATATTTTCCTGTTTCCTAACTATGTATATATATGAGGATTTTAACATTAATGAAAATAAAAACACGGTGAAATGAGGCACTGGGAATAACAGTGAAGAAAAGGCCCACAAAATTACCTTTTATTATTTTTTTTTGACATTATTTAGCTCTACGTTTTATGAATCAATAAAACTTTACAATTGTGGTAGAATTATATATCGGACGTCATGAGGGGTTATTATATACGTTAGAATTTGGGGCGAACATTAGGAGTGATTATGTACGTATAAGAACATAGTTCTGAGCTTATGCGTCCTCAAATGGACACCAAGAGGCCGGTAGTGCATATAAAAGCACTCAAAAACGGACGCCATGGGGTGTTAATACGTATAAAAATACTAGAACGGACGTTCCACATAGGGATTCATTGCCATGCAATGTTTCCCCTCATGTAGAACGTTGCCATGCAGTCCTTGCCGTGCAACAGAGAGCACCTCGAGCTGAGGATGAGGTGAGGTTAAGGTGGGTGAGGTTAAGGTGGGTGAGGTTAAGGTGGGTGAGGTTAAGGTGGGTATGTGTGTGTGAGAAATAAGAATTGTGTTTCTTGAGGACTTGACTGTAGCTTTGGGGCATGGCTAAGGTTAGTCAATGAGGTAATCTGAGCTGTTTTGGGGTCGAGTTGAGGTGTGGGTTTCACTGGAGTTGGGGATAAGGCTAATGGTATAGTAAACGGTTGAACTTAATGATTTTCATATGGGGTGATGTTAAATTTAGCAAGTGTTGGGGTAAGGTTAAGAATGAGGTACTCTCCTCCCTTGTATGTATGCTCTTATATGAGTAAATATTGGGGTAAGATTCATTGGGCAATGTTTAGGTATTGTTTGGCTGATGTTTGGGGTGGGGTTGAGGTGGGGATGGTAAATTTTAGGGGTTGTATGACGTGGTTGCGAGGTAGGGCCGGGAGGAGGGGGTGCTGGAGCGGCCTGTACACACTCACAGAGTCAGGGCTGAACCCATTCCCAGTCGCTCCTCGCTATCTGACGGTGGAGCACGGCCCCTCAACTCTCTCTCTCACTCTCTCCTAGCCCAACCTCGCTCTCTCCTAGACCGGCCTCTCTCCTAGCCCGGTCTCAGACCCTCTTTCCCCATACTCCCTCACGCACACACATACACCTAGACGGTCTCTATCGCGGAGGTTATTCTCCTTTCTGTGCTCCAGTAGTGAAGGGAACAAGAAGGAGAGAAGGATAGTTGTGAAGAAGAGCCAGGGATGGCTCCTGCTAGTGTGATAGAACGAGGATGGAGACCTATCCTCCTTCTAGTCGTCTGCTTTTTCGGGATAGGTAAGTAGTGCTCTCAATTACTTCTTCAATCGATTATTGTCTCAACCGAGAATGAAGAAAGTGGCGTCAAATTATAAACATTAAAAAAAATATCTTGGGATATCGAATTATCCACGAGGATAAAATTTAAGCCAGCCGGAAAGTATTCAAGCTAGAGGGATGGAGTCCAAGCCACTAGAGGTAACAACAAGCCAGTCTATTAGCATTAAATCCAGTTAGTGGAATTCAGACCACTGGGCTTCTAGGCCACACGGATAGTTCTCACGACACTGTGGTAGCTTCACGCCACTGACTTCGCACGTCAGTAAAATTCCCACCCCGCTCAAAGAGTTCCCACGATACCTGGAGAGTTCCCACGCTGAAAGAAATCGACCCACACCTCACAGTGAGTTTAAATTCAGACGAAGCTCGGCAGATCAACTTCGTTACACTTTAAAGGAACTTACGACTTAGAAGAAGTTAAATGTAATCTGAAGGAATCCTCATTGGTGGAACCCTCGTAGAGTAATTACATGACCTGGCTTGATTAATGTTAATACGAGCGATGCCTTGCTTCGTGAGCATTACTGGCGGCCTACCAACCAACTCATTACAATTACGATTTAATTAATGTAATGGGTTGTTAACTCTGGCGTTGCGTTGTTGCTGTTGTTGATTGTGCCTTAGTGTTGTTGTAGCGATGTATGTGTTGCTTTTGGCAGTCTTAGAATTTATTTTCTCTCTCTCTCTCTCGTAATAGTTCCTAGTAAATATGTAGGCAACTGGGGTGAAAGTGGAGCACTGTGTGAGCCAGCCAGAGGTTTTCTTTACTCGCCTCATTTGCTCTCTTGAATGCTTCGTGTTCTCTCTCTTCTGGGGGTAAGACATATTTTAAATTTTAATTGGAGTAGGAATAAACGATCGCCTGTGTGTGTGTGTGTGTGTGTGTGTGTGTGTGTGTGTGTGTGTGTGTGTGTGTGTGTGTGTGTGTGTGTGTGTGTGTGTGTGTGTGTGTGTGTGTGGTATTCTTGGTATGGACTACTGAGTCTAGGTCGGGAAAGGCAGTGGTCGGTGCTGCAGTCAGCAGTTATTGGGTCATCGGCTACACTCCCTCCCCCTGTCTTGCCACTTCCCCCCACTACAGTACCTACACGAACATCTCATTGCAGTACCTGAACGAGCACACCCCCACTACAGTACTTACACGAACACCCTCCCCAATACAGTACCTACACGAGCACACTCCCACTACAGTACCTACACGAACACCCTCCCCAATACAGTACCAACACGAAAACCCTCCCCAATACAGTACCTGCACGAGCACACCCCCACTACAGTATCTACACGAACACTCACCCATTAAAGCACGTACACGAGCACACCCCTACTACAGTACCTACACGAACGCCCCCCAATACAGTACCTACATGAGCACACCCCACCACAGTACCTACACGAGAACACCCCCACCACAGTACCTACACGAACACACCCCACTACAGTACCTACATGAGCACACCCCAACACAGTACCTACACGATCACCCCCCCCACTACAATACCTACACGAGCACACCCCACCACAGTACCTACACGAGCATACCCCATTACAGTACCTACGTAAGCACACCCCCACCACAGTACCTACACGAGCACACTCCCATCACAATACATACACGAGCACACCCCCACCACAGTACCTACACGAGCACACCCCACTACAGTATCTACATAAGCACACCCCACCACAATACCTACACGAGCACACCCCCACCACATACATACACGAGCACACCCCCACCACAGTACCTACACGAGCACAACCCCACCACAGTACCTACACGAGCACACCCCACTACAGTATCTACATAAGCACACCCCACCACAATACCTACACGAGCACACCCCATCACAATACCTAGACGAGCACACCCCCACCACAGTACCTACACGAGCACACCCCACTACAGTATCTACATAAGCACATCCCACCACAATACCTACACGAGCACACCCCCACCACAGTACCTACATGAGCACACCCTCACCACAGTACCTACACGAGCACAACCCCACCACAGCACCTACATGAGCACAACTCCACTACAGTACCTACATGAGCACAACTCCACTACAGTACCTGCATGAGCACACCCTCACCACAGTACCTACATGAGCACACCCTCACCACAGTACCTACATGAGCACAACTCCACCACAGTACCTACACGAGCACAACCCCACCACAGCACCTACATGAGCACAACTCCACTACAGTACCTACATGAGCACACCCTCACCACAGTACCTACATAAGCACAACACTACAGTACCTGCATGAGCACACCCTCACCACAGTACCTTCACAAACACACCCCATCAAAGTACGTACATGAGCACACCCCCACCACAGCACCTACACGAGCACAACCCCACTACAGTACTTACATGAGCACACCCCCACCACAGCACCTACACGAGCACAACCCCACTACAGTACCTACATGAGCACACCCCCACCACAGTACCTACACGAGCACAACCCCACCACAGTAACTACACGAGCACACCCCCACCACAGTACCTACACGAGCACAACCCAACCACAGTACCTACATGAGCACACCCTCACCACAGTACCTACACGAGCACAACCCCACCACAGCACCTACATGAGCACACCCTCACCACAGTACCTTCACAAGCACACCCCCACCACAGTACCTACATGAGCACACCCTCACCACAGTACCTACACGAGCACACCCTCACCACAGTACCTACATGAGCACACCCCCACCACAGTACCTACACGAGCACAACCCCACCACAGTACCTACATGAGCACACCCTCACCAAAGTACTTACATGAGCACACCCTCACCACAGTACCTACATGAGCACACCCTCACCACAGTGCCTACACGAGCACACCCCCACCACAGTACCTACACGAGCATAACCCCACCACAGTACCTACATGAGCACACCCCCACCACAGTACCTACACGAGCATAACCCCACCACAGTACCTACATGAGCACACCCTCACCACAGTGCCTACACGAGCACACCCCCACCACAGTACCTACACAAGCATAACTCCACCACAGTACCTACATGAGCACACCCTCACCACAGTGCCTACACGAGCACACCCTCACCAGAGCACTCACATGAGCACACCCTCACCACAGTACCTACATGAGCACACCCCCGCTACAGTACCTACATGAGCACACCCTCACCACAGTACCTACATGAGCACACCCCCGATACAGTACCTACATGACCACAACCCCACTACAGTACCTACGCAAGCACACCCTCACCACAGTACCTACAATTTCATAGTTTTTATCTGTCGAGTAAATTGCATACCAAAAGAAACTTAGAAAACTTACATAATCTTTATTATAACAAGCGCAATTTAATTTAGTCTAATCCAACTAAACACACTTAAGATAAGTTTACAATGATTTAAAAATAAACAAACATAATTAAATATATTTGTCTCGTTAGGTTCAGAATGATTTTTGCGAAGTTATTGCATACACAAATTTTTGATTACCTTACTCGGCAAGAAGAGCGTTGCTATTTAAGCCAAAATCGCAAGTTTTACCTATTCGGCACGACATATATATAATATAACTGTGTATATACCCTTTAATTAACGAAAGACATACACTACAGAAGATATATATACTATATATATATATATATATATATATATATATATATATATATATATATATATATATATATATATATATATATAAACTGACATTGATGGTTAATGGTTGTTGTTAGTATTCTCACCTATAACAAGGTAGGAGAGGATAAGCTAACAAGCGGTTCGGGGCAGTTTCAGGATATTCTTGACTTCTAATTGGACTAACACGCAATTCTAAGTTACTGATTGGGCCAGATGGAGCATGGAAGAGAAGTCCAGGAGAGTAGATCTAAAACACTTGACACACAATCATGAATTCTCGACTTAGTTGATAGTTTAACCATACCCCGGGTGTGATGGACACTGGTGTCGTCTCCGTATTGTGTCAGTTTGGAGGTGATTACCCCGGGTGTGATGGACACTGGCGTCGTCTCCGTATTGTGTCAGTTTGGAGGTGATTACCCCGGGGGGCGTGACATTTCAGTGGGTGTCGAAACTCGTGAAGAGCTTAGGAAAGATATATATATATAAGGCGCGTGCTATGAAACATGTGTTCAGCAATTCATTGAAGAAAAATGTGTTTAAATCATACGTCAGTAAACGTACGTTCATAACAGTCACTAGATAACCTACGTTGGAAACATTGTTGAATATTCTTTTCAAAACATACGTTAAAGACGTGTGTGTGTGTGTGAGAGTCAGTGTAAGTAGATACACTGAGTGTAGAGGCTTGGTGCCTGAATTAAAGTTTTTTGTACCCACCTGCTGACGTCGCTACTGACGTCGCCGCTGACATCGCTGCCTGGAAGTGAAGGTAAGGAAGTTTTCACTGTCTTGAGTGTACGTCAGTAGATCATCTTCCAAGGAAAGGGTGATATTTCAGCTTCACCCCGAGACCCTTGCAACCTTGACACTAGTGAACACCTGTGTGTTGCGGGGCGTGTTGCCGGGCGTGTTGCGGGGCGTGTTGCGGGGCGTGTTGCGGGGCGTGTTGCGGGGCGTGTTGCGGGGCGTGTTGCGGGGCGTGTTGCGGGGTGTGTTGTAGGGTATAATGCAAGGTATATTGCAGGGAGTGCTGTAGTTTGTGTGCGTGTGTCGCTTTGCGTCATGTGTTGCGTGCGTCATGTGTTGCGTGCGTCATGTGTTGCGTGCGTCATGTGTTGCGCGCGTCATGTGTTGCGTGCGTCATGTGTTGCGTGCGTCATGAGTGTTGTGTGCGTCATGTGTGCGTCATGTGTTTCTCGCCTTTTTCAACTCTTCGTGTTTGCAGGTTTCAATTGCTACTGTGTTTAGTATCGTACCTTCGTGAGCCCTATGCTACCTGTTCTTAACGTTATGTATCGATTCTGCGCCAGACGGTGTCCAGGGCATTTGATTCCTGATGACTGAGGCAAAATAAGAAGTTCCTGACATCCCTGTGACTCGACTGTGTTTTTTAACTTCCAGATGTACCCTCCAATTTTCCACTGTCCATTTCGTCACCTCCTCTGCGTATTATGTTACTCGTTATCATGTCCTAATTGGTCTTTGTCCTCTAAAGCCATAGAGTTTAGCAATTTTATTGCATATTCGTAATTTATAGGTTTTAGTTTTGGAATTAATCTCGTTGCAAACCTCTTCACTCTTTCTAGTTTCCTGACAGTCGTGATGGGTTCAGTGTTAGTGATACATGCTCTAAGATGGATCTTAAGTATTCTGGCTTCATTATCGTCGTATAATTCATTACCGATATGTCTAATCATGGATTTGCCAGTTGCAGAGACTATGCAGTTGGTGTTCGCCCGAGATACGTTCCGTACTATGCTCACCCCTAGGTCTTCTCCTCGAGTGAGAGTTTTAGCTTCTGTTCCTCGAATATATATATATATATATATATATATATATATATATATATATATATATATATATATATATATATATATATATATATATATATATATATATATGTATAAATACATATTTTCTTTATCACACTGGCCGATTCCCACCAAGGCAGGGTGGCCCGAAAAAGAAAAACTTTCACCATCATTCACTCCATCACTGTCTTGCCAGAAGGGTGCTTTACACTACAGTTTTTAAACTGCAACATTAACACCCCTCCTTCAGAGTGCAGGCACTGTACTTCCCATCTCCAGGACTCAAGTCCGGCCTGCCGGTTTCCCTGAACCCCTTCATAAATGTTACTTTGCTCACACTCCAACAGCACGTCAAGTATTAAAAACCATTCGTCTCCATTCACTCCTATCAAACACGCTCACGCACGCCTGCTGGAAGTCCAAGCCCCTCGCACACAAAACCTCCTTTACCCCCTCCCTCCAACCTTTCCTAGGCCGACTCCTACCCCGCCTTCCTTCCACTACAGACTGATACACTCTTGAAGTCATTCTGTCTCGCTCCATTCTCTCTACATGTCAGAACCACCTCAACAACCCTTCCTCAGCCCTCTGGACAACAGTTTTGGTAATCCCGCACCTCCTCCTAACTTCCAAACTACGAATTCTCTGCATTATATTCACACCACACATTGAACTCAGACATGACATCTCCACTGTCTCCAGCCTTCTCCTCGCTGCAACATTCATCACCCATGCTTCACACCCATATAAGAGCATTGGTAAAACTATACTCTCATACATTCCCCTCTTTGCCTCCAAGGACAAAGTTCTTTGTCTCCACAGACTCCTAAGTGCACCACTCACCCTTTTCCCCTCATCAATTCTATGATTCACCTCATCCTTCATAGACCCATCCGCTGACACGTCCACTCCCAAATATCTGAATACATTCACCTCCTCGATACTCTCTCCCTCCAATCTGATATCCAGTCTTTCATCACCTAATCCTTTTGTTATCCTCATAACCTTACTCTTTCCTGTATTCACTTTTAATTTTCTTCTTTTGCACACCCTACCAAATTCATCCACCAATCTCTGCAACTTCTCTTCAGAATCTCCCAAGAGCACAGTGTCATCAGCAAAGAGCAGCTGTGACAACTCCCACTTTGTGTGTGATTCTTTATCTTTTAACTACACGCCTCTTGTCAAGACCCTCGCATTTACTTCTCTCACAACCCCATCTATAAATATATTAAACAACCATGGTGACATCACACATCCTTGTCTAAGGCCTACTTTTACTGGGAAATAATTTCCCTCTTTCCTACACACACTAACTTGAGCCTCACTATCCTCGTAAAAACTCTTCACTGCTTTCAGTAACCTACATCCTACACCATACACCTGCAACATCTGCCACATTGCCCCCTATTCACCCTGTCATACGCCTTTTCCAAATCCATAAATGCCACAAAGACCTCTTTAGCCTTATCTAAATACTGTTCACTTATATGTTTCACTGTAAACACCTGATCCACACACCCCCTACCTTTCCTAAAGCCTCCTTGTTCATCTGCTATCCTATTCTCTGTCTTGCTCTTAATTCTTTCAATAATAACTCTACCATACACTTTACCAGGTATACTCAACAGACTTATCCCCCTATAATTTTTGCACTCTCTTTTGTCCCCTTTGCCTTTATACAAAGGAACTATGCATGCTCTGCCAATCCATAGGTACCTTACCCTCTTCCATACATTTATTAAATAATTGCGCCAACACTCCAAAACTATATCCCCACCTGCTTTTAACATTTCTATCTTTATCCCATCAATCCCGGCTGCCTTACCCCCTTTCATTTTACCTACTGCCTCACGAACTTCCCCCACACTCACAACTGGCTCTTCCTCACTCCTACAAGATGTTATTCCTCCTTGCCCTATACAAGAAATCACAGCCTCCCCATCTTCATCAACATTTAACAATTCCTCAAAATATTCCCTCCATCTTCCCAATATCTCCAACTCTTCATTTAATAACTCCCCTCTCATTTTTTTTAACTGACAAATCCATTTGTTCTCTAGGCTTCCTTAACTTGTTAATCTCACTCCAAAACTTTCTTATTTTCAACAAAATTTGTTGATAACATCTCGCCCACTCTCTCATTTGCTCTCTTTTTACATTGCTTCACCACTCTCTTAACCTCTCTCTTTTTCTCCATATACTCTTCTCTCCTTGCATCACTTCTACTTTGTAAAAACTTCTCATATGCTAACTTTTTCTCCCTTACTACTCTCTTTACATCATCATTCCACCAATCGCTCCTCTTCCCTCCCGCACCCACTTTCCTGTAACCACAAACTTCTGCTGAAAACTCTAACACTACATTTTTAAACCTACCCCATACCTCTTCGACCCCATTGCCTATGCTCTCATTAGCCCATCTATCCTCCAAAAGCTGTTTATATCTTTCCCTAAATATATATATATATATATATAAATATATCTGTATATATATATAATATATATTATGTAAATATATATATATATATATATATATATATATGTAAATATATCTATATATATATATGTAAATATATCTATATATATATATATGTAAATATATCTATATATATATATATGTAAATATATCTATATATATATATATGTAAATATATCTATATATATATATGTAAATATATCTATATATATATATATATATATATATATGTAAATATATCTATATATATATATATATATTTAAATATATATATATATATATATATATATATATATATATATATATGTAAATATATCATATATATATATATATATATATATGTAAATATATCATATATATATATATATATATATGTAAATATACCATATATATATATATATATATATGTAAATATATCATATATATATATATATATATATATATATATCTATATATATATATATATGTAAATAAATCTATATGTAAATATATCTATATATATATGTAAATATATCTATATATATATATATATGTAAATATATATATATATATATATATATATATGTAAATATATCTATATATATATATATATATGTAAATATATCTATATATATATATGTAAATATATCTATATATATATGTAAATATATCTATATATATATGTAAATATATCTATATATATATGTAAATATATCTATATATATATATATATATGTAAATATATCTATATATATATATATATATGTAAATATATCTATATATATATATATATATGTAAATATATCTATATATATATATATATATATATGTAAATATATGTATATATATATATATATATATATATATGTAAATATATCTATATATATATATGTAAATATATCTATATATATATATGTAAATATATCTATATATATATATGTAAATATATCTATATATATATATGTAAATATATCTATATATATATATGTAAATATATCTATATATATATATATATATATATATATATATATATATATATATATGTAAATATATCTAATATATATATATATATATATTTAAATATATAATATATATATATATATATATATATTTATATATATCATATATATATATATATATATTTATATATATCATATATATATATATATATATGTAAATATATCATATATATATATATATATATATATATATATATATATATATATATATGATATATTTACATATATATATATATATATGATATATTTACATTATATATATATATATATATATATATATATATATATATA
>NC_091346.1:16419939-16439939 GCF_038502225.1 Cherax quadricarinatus
TCTCTTTTTACATTGCTTCACCACTCTCTTAACCTCTCTCTTTTTCTCCATATACTCTTCCCTCCTTGCATCACTTCTACTTTGTAAAAACTTCTCATATGCTAACTTTTTCTCCCTTACTACTCTCTTTACATCATCATTCCACCAATCGCTCCTCTTCCCTCCTGCACCCACTTTCCTGTAACCACAAACTTCTGCTGAACACTCTAACACTACATTTTTAAACCTACCCCATACCTCTTCGACCCCATTGCCTATGCTCTCATTAGCCCATCTATCCTCCAATAGCTGTTTATATCTTACCCTAACTGCCTCCTCTTTTAGTTTATAAACCTTCACCTCTCTCTTCCCTGATGCTTCTATTCTCCTTGTATCCCATCTACCTTTTACTCTCAGTGTAGCTACAACTAGAAAGTGATCTGATATATCTGTGGCCCCTCTATAAACATGTACATCCTGAAGTCTACTCAACAGTCTTTTATCTACCAATACATAATCCAACAAACTACTGTCATTTCGCCCTACATCATATCGTGTATACTTATTTATCCTCTTTTTCTTAAAATATGTATTACCTATAACTAAACCCCTTTCTATACAAAGTTCAATCAAAGGGCTCCCATTATCATTTACACCTGGCACCCCAAACTTACCTACCACACCCTCTCTAAAAGTTTCTCCTACTTTAGCATTCAAGTCCCCTACCACAATTACTCTCTCACTTGGTTCAAAGGCTCCTATACATTCACTTAACATCTCCCAAAATCTCTCTCTCTCCTCTGCATTCCTCTCTTCTCCAGGTGCATACACGCTTATTATGACCCACTTCTCGCATCCAACCTTTACTTTAATCCACATAATTCTTGAATTTACACATTCATATTCTCTTTTCTCCTTCCATAACTGATCATTTAACATTACTGCTACCCCTTCCTTTGCTCTAACTCTCTCAGATACTCCAGATTTAATCCCATTTATTTCCCCCCACTGAAACTCTCCTACCCCCTTCAGCTTTGTTTCGCTTAGGGCCAGGACATCCAACTTCTTTTCATTCATAACATCAGCAATCATCTGTTTCTTGTCATCCGCACTACATCCACGCACATTTAAGCAACCCAGTTTTATAAAGTTTTTCTTCTTCTCTTTTTTAGTAATTGTATACAGGAGAAGGGGTTACTAGCCCATTGCTCCCGGCATTTTAGTCGCCTCATACGACACGCATGGCTTACGGAGGAAAGATTCTTTTCCACTTCCCCATGGACAATAGAAGAAATAAAAAAGAACAAGAGCTATTTAGAAAAAGGAGAAAAACCTAGATGTATGTATATATATATATGCATGTGCGTGTCTGTGAAGTGTGACCAAAGTGTTAGTAGGAGTAGCAAGATATCCCTGTTATCTTAGCGTGTTTATGAGACAGAAAAAGAAACCAGCAATCCTACCATCATGCAAAACAATTACAGGTTTTTGTTTCACAGTCATCTGGCAGGACGGTAGTACTTCCCTGGGTGGTTGCTGTCTACCAACCTACTACCTGATATATATATATATATATAATGTAAATATATCTATATATATATATATATATATATATATGTAAATATATCTATATATATATATATATATATATATATATATATATATATATATATATATGTAAATATATCTATATATATATATATATATATATATATAGATATATGTAAATATATCTATATATATATATATATATATATATATATATATATATATATATATATATGTGTGTAAATATATCTATATATATATATATATATATATATATGTAAATATATCTATATATTATATATATATATATATATATATATATGTAAATATATCTATATATAACATATATATATATATATATATATATATATATATATATATAAAATGTAAATATATCTATATATATATATATATATATATATATATGTATATATATAAAATGTAAATATATATATATATATATATATATATATATATATATATATATATATATATATATATATAATCTTGTCGTGCTGAATAGGTAAAACTTGTGATTTTGGCTTCAACAGCAAGACAAGGCAAGCGAAAATTTGTGTATGCAATAATTTCGCAAAAGTCATTCTGAACGTAACGAAAAAAATTTATTTCATTATTTATTATTAAATTATTGTAAACTTGTCAAATATTTAGTTGGAATAGGCTAAATTAAACTGCGCTTCTTATAATATTTAAGTTTTCTAAGGTTCGTTTGGTACAAAATTATTATTTTTTTACAGTAACATAATTGAAAATAACATTAAACGTATAAGAGTAAAAATTTGGACTTTATTATAAACTAGTTCTTGCTAATTGACCAATTTTACCTATTAGGCACGACATATATGATACAAATGTGTGTGTGAGTTGGCCTGGGGCTGGTCAGAGCAGAAGGCAGCCTCTGGTCCGAGACCAACACTTAGAATATAAATTAGATTCAATTAGTCTCTGGATCAATAATCACAAGTTTTCTTTAAGAAAATCCAAGATAATTGCCGCTTGCTTTTGCAACATAAGTCTTATATATTTTTACTTTTTAACTTTTATTAAAAAAATATATTTGTTTTAATGTTCATTCGTTTAAGAAATTCACGGATCTTTTTCCTTTTTTTTAAGTACTTGCGCTAGCTGGGGGATGTCGAGTCACGGCTCCTGGCTCCACTTTCTATCCTGCAGATTTACTGGTGATGTTGTTGGTCTCTTGGCTCAAGCGTGAAGCTGCGTATGCAGTTTGCTAATACACTATTCTTATTCTGTTCTACTTTTTCTGTTTAACTTAATTTAAATAATGAAATATTCATTAGTCTCTTTTTGTTTCTCTCTCTCTCTCTCTCTCTCTCTCTCTCTCTCTCTCTCTCTCTCTCTCTCTCTCTCTCTCTCTCTCTCTCTCTCTCTCTCTCTCTGCGCACGTGTATTTGCGCATGTGTATGGGAATGTAACTATGTATGTATGCCCTTGGCAATCTCTCTGACAGCTAATACACCCACCATCTCCCTCACCCTGTCTACCTCCCTCTTTTCCTGTCTCCCTCACACTCGTCCTGTCTCACTCGCCCCGTCTACTATTCTCTCTCTGCCTGTCCTTCAGTCTGTGGATGCAAATGAACCAATAACAAAAGAGAAGAACAGCGTTGGAGGAGTATTGGTCCTTGCTATCATGTATAATGGTCATCTCATGAATAAAATGCCTAGCATTTACACAAAGGGAGACGAGGAGGAGCAGGAAGATGAGAGGGAGGAAGAGGACAATGAAAGGGAGGACGAGATTGATGAAAGGGAGGAAGTAGAGAGTGGAAAAGAAGAGGCTGATGAAAGAAGGGAAGAGGTTGATGAAGGGGGTGAGATATGGTAAGAGGAAGGATGAGGAATAACGAGATCAGGAAATAGGAAAAAGAGAAGTGAGAGGTTTTGAATCAGAAAGATAAAACAAAGTAGAAAGAATAGTTAAGAATAGAAGCAAACCAGATTAACCGAATGTTGTCTATAATCTATTATTACATTAACCGAATGTTGTCTATAATCTATTATTACATTTCCAGTGAATAGTATAGAAAATAAGCAAGATGGTAGAGACGGTAGACATGATAGAAATGTGTAATTTTGATGTTATATATTTTATATTGATATTTGATCAGAATAGTAACAAAAAGAAACATTGCCCATGATTTTTTTACAGGAGATACGTTTCGCTCTATGTAGAGCTCTAGGTAGTCATGGTTTTGATAAGATCTCCAAGCAGCAACACGTTTCACTCTAGATAAAAAGTTTAAGAAAAGTCTGATTTTGACAGGAGCCACACAAAGCGTACTGTTTCACTCCTTATAGAGACTTGATAAAGCTTTACGACGTAAAGCTTGCATAAGGGGTGGTCCCAGTTGAGGCTTCTTGTGGAGCATATATCTGTTCTCTTCTGCTGCCACCAGTGGGTCCAGTGGTCATCCTCGGCTCACCCAGTGATTGTGTGGGCGTTTGTGTTTGACGCCTGTGTACCGAGGTTACTTTGTACCGTTGTGTTTAACTACGCAAGGGGGGGAGAGAGAGGGGAGGGGAGAGAGAGAGGGGAGGGGAGAGAGAGAGGGGAGGGGGAGAGAGAGAGAGGGGAGGGGAGAGAGATAGAGAGGGGAGGGGAGAGAGGGGAGGGGAGAGGGAGAGAGAGGGAAGGGGGAGAGAGAGGGGAGGGGAGAGAGAGAGGGGAGGGGGGGAGAGAGAGAGGGGGGGGAGGGGAGAGGGGGAGGGGGAGAGAGAGGGGAGGGGAGGGGAGAGAGAGAGGGGAGGGGAAAGGGGAGGGGAGGGAAGGGAAGAGAGAGAGGGAGAGAGAGAGGGGGGAGATAGTGGGGAGAGAGAGGGGGGACGGAGAGAGGGGGGGACAGAGAGAAGGGGGGAGAGAGAGAAGGGGGAGAGAGTGAAGGGGAGAAAGGGGGAAAAAGAGAGAGGGGGAGAGAGTGAAGGGGGAGAAAGGGGGGAAGAGAGAGAGGGGGAGAGAGAGTGACGGGGGAGAAAGGGGGGAAGAGAGAGAGGGGGAGAGAGAGTGAAGGGGGAGAAAGGGGGGAAGAGAGAGAGGGGGAGAGAGTGAAGGGGGAGAAAGGGAGGAAGAAGGAGAGAGAAAAAAATAATCACTAAAAATTTAGACAGGGGCGAGGAGAGGGATGAAGAAAAGACATGAATTAAAAACGTAAATAGAGAAAAAAAAAGGCGAGGGGAGAAAAAAAGATGGAAAAAGGTGAGAGAAGGGGAAACTAAAAGGGGAAAAATAAAGAGGGGAGGGAGGGTAGAACATAGGAGGGGAGACTATCCATTTTTTGCAGACAGACGATATGAAAACACAGTATTATCTGTCAGCTGCAGAATTTTTTCTAATAAAAAAAAAACTATATATTCTTCCTGCTGTGAAACTGTAACAGCTCACATCTGCAATGTCTTTCCAACACCTGTATGGGGGGTTCGTTTGTGCAGCTGTTTGTTTTTGTTTTTGGTATCTTGAGCTGCTGTGATAGTTGTTGCTGGCTTACTTGTACAGCTGTAGTGGTTGTAGGTTACCTTGTACAGCTGTGGCAGTTGTAGGTTACCTTGTACATCTGTGGCAGTTTGTGTAGGTTACCTTGTACAGCTGTTGCAGTTGTTGTAGGTTACCTTAGGTAGCTCTGGCAACTGTTGCAGGTTAGCTTGAGCAGTTGTGGCAGCTGTTTTAGGCTAGCTTGTGCAGCTGTGGCAGCTGCTACATGTTATCCTGCTCAGTTTATCCACCGTGTCAACAGTGTACAAAAGACTGAGAACCTTTGAACCTTAATTAAGTTACATCAGGGCTGTGCCAGGACTTTGTCAAACCCCAGTTTGCGTTTTACCTGACTCTCGACAACCCTTATGTCCAGTAACGTTAGTGTGTGTGTGTGTGTGTGTATGTATATATATATATATATATATATATATATATATATATATATATATATATATATATATATATATATATATATATATATTATCACACCAGTATAGAAACAGGATGTTGAGGGATTTGTTACTTTTACCTTCTTTCGGGATCTCCAATGGGGTCATATGATTAATCAACGTCCTGTATTCTGTCTTCATTTGAGTAATTATTCGAGTTGATAAAGCGTTCATTACACTTTATATATATATATATATATATATATATATATATATATATATATATATATATATATATATATATATATATATATATATATATATATATATATATATATATATATAAAGTGTAATGAACGCTTGTCAATACTCGGTAATAACTCAAATAGAGACAGAAGTACAGGACGTTGATTAATCTATATTTTGACCCCCTTCCGCCGGAAAGGATCCCAGAAGGGGGTCAAAATTAACAAATCCCTCAACATCCTGTGTTTCTATGCTGGTTATTGAATATATATATATATATATATATATATATATATATATATATATATATATATATGGAATATAAAAAAAACCAATCATGCACGCAGAGATGTCAGGCAGCAAATGTCGAACGAACTGCGGGGAAAGAGGAAACGAAGAGGACGGGGGGATAGGGAGAGACTGGCAGGAATTAGAACTGTTAATTGCATGGCGGAGGTTCTAGATTAACGAAGAGCATGGGGAGAATATGGGACCTCTTTGGGAGGAAATGCAGAAATGGACCTAAAAATGTAAGAGAATGTTGGTGAGTAGTGTTGATAGGGAGACGAAAATGAATGAGAGCACGAAGTGAGTGCCATGAGTGACCGAGACTCAAACGAAATACCTGAGAGATGAGGGTAAGAAAATAGAAATTTAGAAAAGAAGGAAAAAGACATGAGGGAGGAGGTGCTGAGGTAAACCCCAAGAGTGAGAGGAGGTCAAGAAGGGAAGAAAATACACAGTTTAACGAAAGACAGAGAGAGTAAAACACTTAATACCGCTGACCTGAGCACAGCAGACAAAGATCTCTTTTCTGACAGGAAGATCAGTGAAGGAATCGACATATACGTCCTAATAATTAATGGTGTTCTGTATGCTGGAGATGAATTAAAATACGAAAGGTAAGATAATGAGAGAGAAAGGGGAGAATGAAGAATTTTTGACATCACAAATGGGTCAAAGATGGCAGAGCAATTATTCTGCGAAAGAGTAATAATGATCAAGCAGAAAAATCATAATAAATGATGATAATTATGAAAACAGGATAACACGAGCATTACTTTGCTTTGCTGACTCCAAACTGAGAGAAAAATGTAAGAGATACATAATTCAGTTAATATCTCTCTCTCTCTCTCTCTCTCTCTCTCTCTCTCTCTCTCTCTCTCTATCTCTCTCTTTTACACAGGGTTTGACAAGGTTAAGGATCCCTAGCTTTATTGACAAGCCTATTTACAGGTTAAGGATTCCCTAACTTTATTGGCAAGCTAAGAGCTGTTACCTACATCAGCTCATTTGAAAGCATTTTTATTGTTATGAGACATACAAGTAGGGAACAGGATGAAGTTGGAGCCATCTGTGGACCAGCATTTTCATTTGATCAACTGACTTTATCTCGTTGACATCATTATGCTGTACGAATGTGTTCCATACTCGAGTCATCCTGGGTATGTATGATCTCAGATAGAGTGATGTTCTGGAGAAGGGTACAGCCAGAGTGAAGTTGCTGCTGCCCTGTCAAGTATAAAAGCTTGTTTCACGCTGTCCTCGAAGTGGATCCAAGTGTGTGGTATTTTGACAATACCTTGTACATAACAGTAAGGCCACCCACATCCCTCCTATGTTGAAGGCTCTGCTGAAATGACAGATCTATCCAGGATGGGTCCAGGCGGGAGATGAGACGTCTTGCTCTGTTCTCTACTGTCAAGCAGTCGCAGATGAGAGGGGGACAGGCAAACCAAGAAAGTGGAGCATACTAAGGTGTGAGCGTATTTCTGTGCCTCGTACAGGATCTTGCAACCCCTACTGTCAAGCAGATGCGAGATACGGCGAAGTGCTGTAAGCTTCCTGGCTGCCTTGTTTGCAAGATTTACAACATGGTTCTTCATGGTTAGTTTGGAGTCAAATTTCACCCCAAGGATATCAACTTCTTCTCCAGGTGCCAACATCTTCCCATTCTTCCTTACTACTGCACCAGCATTACCATCATGGTGCCTAGAGACGATCATCATTTGCGTTTTCTCAGGTGCAAATGTTACTTACCATCTATTTCCCCAAGCTGATATAGCTCTCAGCTGGTGATTGATGTAGCTTAGAGCAGCTGGCATTTCTTCTCTTGGATAAGTGAATGTCAGTGTACGGTCGTCTGCATATGCATGTGATTCTGGGATGAGATGAAGGTCATTGAAGTAGACATTCCATAACAATGGACCCAGCACGCTTCCTTGTGGAACACTTGCCCCAATAGGATGTCTTGCTGATTCCGTTCCATTGAGAACTACACTTAGAGATCTACCATGAAGGTAATCACTGAGGAGACATAGCATAGAGCCTGCAATTCCCAGTGCTTGAAGTTTTGCTAAGAGGCCCTGGTGCCACACCCGGTCGAAAGCGCCAGCAATGTCCAGTGCTTCCACACAGCTGACTTTGGATTCATCCAGTGACTGGTGCCACTTAGTGGAGAGGTTTAACAACAGATCAGCAGCAGAGTAACCTTTCCTGAAGCCATATTGACGATCACAAAGTAGTGAGTGGTAGTCAAAAAACTCTGTCATTTGTTTTGAGATTATTGTCGCAAGGATCTTACCAGTGATTGACAGGAGTGACACTGGTCTGTAGTTGCTGATTTCTGCTCTGCTCTTCTTTTTGTGAACAGGGACTACATTTGCCTCTTTCCATAGAGAGGGCCATTTACACTGTACTAGGCAGTGCTGAAAGATGCGAGTTAGAGGTGCTGCTAGCTGGTCTGCACATCTTCTCAACAATCTTGGGCTCAACTTGTCTGGGCCCACAGCCTTTTCTTGGTCAAGCGATTTAAGAAGGAAATGCACCTCCTCCTGCCTTATTGTCACCACTGACAGTTTTGACACAGTTCTTGCAGCTAGCCAAGGAGGGTCCCTTGCTGGATCAGGAACTTGCATTTTGGTAGCAAAGTGTTCAGAAAAGAGGTCCGCCTTCTCTTGACTATTAGTAGAGGTGGTCCCATCCTGTCGATTTAGAGGTGGAATGAGTTCATCAGGCAGATAACCTTGTCTGTCCTTGACCAGGGACCACCAGGTTTTGGAGCCTACCCTACCTGATGCTAGCTTTTTTAGTGTCCACCTCCCATTTAGCAATGGCCCTCTTTTGAACGTCACCCATATGCCTACAGGCTTGCCTGTGCAAGTTCCTGTTATAGGTGGTAGGATGTCTCTTATACCTTCGCCATGCTTTGTACTTAGCAGTAGCAGCCTCTCTACAACGAAAGCCAAACCAAGGCTGATCTGTAGGCTTCGTCACATATTGCAGGTGAGGAATGTGTACTTGTTGTAGATTAAGGATGTGTCCAGTGAAGGCTTTCACTTGGTTGTCAACATCCCCTTGGAGAAGAGCATTTCAATCTGTGGTGGCGAGCTCAGAGCAAAGAGCTGGCCAAATACCTCTTTCCCATAGCCAGGTTGTGCGTGTGGACTCCTCTCCTCGTTCTGTTGGGATCTTAAGTGTCGTAAAAACAGCCTTGTGGTCAGACGATCCAACGTAGCCGAGGGGTTGACAAGTGACTATGCCTTCTGCCAGATCACTCACTACTGGGTCAAGGGAGGAGCCAGAGATATGAGTAGGGAAATCAACAGTTTCTCATGTCAAACACTGCAAGAAGGTCATCAAAGTCCCTCTGTATAAGGTGCTGGTTGAGGTCACCAACAATTATAATATGTTGACAGTTGTGTTGTAGCAGAAGGGAGTCAATATTTTCCATTAGGAAGTTGATGGGGTCTGCGTGTTGCCACTGAGGTCTGTACATTGCACATGCTAGTACAGAGGTACTAGTGTTTATACAGAGCTTGAAGAACATCATTTCAAGATGTGTAGGGGTGGCAACATCAATGTGCTGGGCATGAACACTTTTAGAGAAGCACACAGCAACACCACCTCCTTGCCCTTGCCTGTCTCTTCTCATCCATGAGGTGTAGCCAGCAATTCTTGCAAAATTTTCTGGAGTCCTGTCATCCAAAAATGTTTCAACAACAGCTATTATGTCGGAACGTCGAGTGTTCACAAAACTATGTGTGAGCTCTCCAACATTAGTAATGAAACCTCTAATGTTGGCCGACAGGATGCTGATAGACTGGCTCCTCATGATGAAGTGGTCAGCTTGAGGTGGTGGGTGTGTAGGGAATGTAAGGTGCCTGCCCTTGAGAGAGGTAGGGTACTGAGGCAGCTGCAGGGATGTAGGTCTGTGGTCTTGTATAAGGCACCATACCACCTGCTGGGCTGGGATAGGAGTAGCTAAGTGGGTGACGTGTGAGTGTGTTCATCAATTCAGAGATCCTGCTCTCTCTCTCTCTCTCTCTCTCTCTCTCTCTCTCTCTCTCTCTCTCTCTCTCTCTCTCACTCACTCACTCACACACTCTCACACACACTCTCACTCACACACTCTCACACACACTCACTCACACACTCTCACACACACATACACACACACACACACTCTCACACACACACTCACACACATACACACACAAACTCTCACACACATACACAAACACTCACACATACACACACATACACACACACACTCACATACACACACACACACTCACATACACACACACACACTCACATACACACACACACTCTCACACACATACACACACATACACACACACACACACACACACACACACACACACACACACACACACACACACACACACACACACACACACACACACACACACTATCAATTCCCAAAGCTCCCACAAATACATTTTTGTGCTTACTACAACAAATTACCTTCTATTAAAACTGGGAGTTTGTAAGCATAAAACACCAATTTTAATTAAGAAATAATCACACGGCAGGCGGAAAAAAAATTATCGAACAGATTACGAGAGGCAAAGCAGCGAGCCAGGTAGTGGAGCTCTGCTCTTAATTGAGAAATAACGAACTGCGATTTATGGAGCTTCGGTAAATTGCACGGTCAAGGAAACAGTGTAACAGCAGCGTTGGATTTACTCTCTGGAGGAGGAGGGTACTGGAGGATGAAGAAGAGGAGAGTACTGGAAGAGGATGAAGAAGAGGAGGGTACTGGAGGAGATTGAAGAAGAGGAGAGTACTGGAAGAGGATGAAGAGGAGGGTACTGGAGGAGGATGAAGAAGAGGAGAGTACTGGAAGAGGATGAAGAAGAGGAGAGTACTGGAAGAGGATGAAGAGGAGGGTACTGGAGGATGAAGAAGAGGAGAGTACTGGAAGAGGATGAAGAAGAGGAGAATACTGGATGAGAAGGGAGGAAGGGGAGAGTACTACTACGCTGCTGTAAAGAATTTGGTGCTGTACCATCTCATTCCTTGCATCAATCCAGATAATTTTCCATTCCAAAGGCGCTGTATAACCCATACGCTTTTAACTCTTCCTCATGTATTAGCAATAATATTATTTTATATTATTATTATTGTAAGTTACAATAATAGTATTAGTAATAATATTACTACTAATAATAATATTGATCTCGTTGGAAATTTGGGGACGTGAAATGTCTGTATCGTAGAAGCACGGAAGTAAGTAGACTTGTAAGGTGAGTGTTGTAGTTATCGTAGCGATGTTGACGTATCGTTAGGGGGTAACAGAAAAATATTTTTTGGATTACCGTGAACGTATCGTTAAGATCTGGATAAAGTTATGGTAGAGGTATTGTAGAAGGTATGATAAATATTCAACTGTAGGGCTTCCATGTTAATTTAGATTGTATAATCTAAATTTAAAGTATTGTAAAGATAGAGGAAAGTACACCGTAGCTCTGTGAAACATTGGACGTATTTAAGACACCTGCTGCCCCTATTCACCGACTGCTAAACAGATACGTGGGTATTACCTGACTAGTATGAATCGCATCCTGGGGACAAAGCCTAAATTACCAGTTTTACTCTGCATAATCAGGTTTTTTTCTATAGGATGTCATTGACGTCAGCTAAGTCTGTAGAAATTGTAGAAATAAATTATATTATTATACACCTCAGGGAAAATATGAAAGAGAATGTGGTAATGAAAATACAACAGGGGGAAAAATAAGCATAGGAAATAAGCATTGGGGTACAAATAAGCGAAAGGAAAATCAGGCTAAAGAAAACATGGAATGACACAAAAGAGCAACTGGGGGAAAAAATACGCGAGGTATAGTTGTATATCCAGCTTTACTTAGGTAGGCACTTGGGAAATACGCCAGCTGTGTTTTGGACTCGGCCTTACAAGGTCTGGTGGAACATACTGCCTGAGCAGTATGTTCCACCAGTGTATACTGAGGAGGTATACCCCACATACTACCTGAACTTCGTGTATGCATTGAGCTAAGTATACTACAGATACCTGCTGAACTCTGCGTGTATACTGATGAGGTATATTCCACATACTACCTGAACTTCGGGTGTATATTAAGTATACTGAGAGAAGACATAAATGTAGCTACACAGAAACTTTCGATTTGACGTTTCGCCACACAGTGGCCTTCATTAAATAAGAGACAGTGTATATGTTTGGGCCTCTTCAGATAACGAACGTACGTACGTGGGTGCGACTGTGTCCGTAAAATATCTGTTCGTTTTCGCATAGCGTTATATGCTCTACTGATTCGGTTTCAAAGACTCAATAATTATTTCACCTCGATGGAATGCGCTAGTTGGGTAATTAACGCAGCGAAATTATAATTTTTTAGCAGCAAAGAGTTCGATGGCATTTGAGAGAAACTGAAGAAAGCACTGTATGAAATGCTGTGTGTGTGGGGGGGGGGTTAACCTGTGGGAGTGTAACCTGTGGGAGTGTAACCTGTGGGAGTGTAACCTGTGGGAGTGTAACCTGTGGGAGTGTAACCTGTGGGAGTGTAACCTGTGGGAGTGTAACCTGTGGGGGTTTAACCTGTGGGAGTGTAACCTGTGGGAGTGTAACCTGTGGGAGTGTAACCTGTGGGAGTGTAACCTGTGGGAGTGTAACCTGTGGGAGTGTAACCTGTGGGAGTGTAACCTGTGGGAGTGTAACCTGTGGGAGTGTAACCTGTGGGAGTGTAACCTGTGGGAGTGTAACCTGTGGGAGTGTAACCTGTGGGAGTGTAACCTGTGGGAGTGTAACCAGTGGGAGTGTAACCAGTGGGAGTGTAACCAGTGGGAGTGTAACCAGTGGGAGTGTAACCTGTGGGAGTGTAACCTGTGGGGGTTTAACCTGTGGGGGTTTAACCTGTGGGGGTTTAACCTGTGGGAGTGTAACCTGTGGGAGTGTAACCTGTGGGAGTGTAACCTGTGGGAGTGTAACCTGTGGGAGTGTAACCTGTGGGAGTGTAACCTGTGGGGGTCGAACCTGTGGGGGTCGAACCTGTGGGAGTGTAACCTGTGGGAGTGTAACCTGTGGGAGTGTAACCTGTGGGGGTCTAACATTGTGACAAGAATTTCTAAGTCTTGTTCTGGCCCAGGCAAAGCACAGGTCGCAAGGGGGACTCGAGGCAGCGTTGAAAATGTAGCACTCTTGTTAACACGAGCGGCTCGCAACCAAAATAACCCGGGTCGAACCCTGGAAAGAGAGAGTTATGGGGGCAACTCCTAAGACTTTCTGCCCCTATTACCTAGCATTCAATTAGGTGCCTAGAAGTCGCTTTTGAGGGGTAACATCCAGGGAACAGAGTCTACAAAATGGAAGAAAGCCACTTGGATTGGCTTGGCTTGGGTTTTTGTTGTGCAGCTCCGTCTGGTGGTACCATAAAAAGAGATGGTGGCAGCTACTGCCTGGCGAAGACGAGCCGGCGTACCATAAAACTTAAGACTCTTCCATAAAAAAGAATCAACGATAGAAGCAATTGAAGGCCTGGCGAAGATAAAACTAGCACACCATGAATTCGAGACTAGGTCTTACACAGAGAGAGAGAGAGAGAGACAGTGAGAGAGAGAGACAGTGAGAGTGAAAATAAAAGATTTATTCCTTAGACACATCCTGTGGGATAAACTTTAACGATACGATAGTTATAACGGAGCTGGAGCCTTCAAAAAATAGTTACCCAAGAATGTTAACGCGTTTAGCCGAATCTGATATGCGAGCCACAGCTGCGCGTCAAAAAGAAATCCAATACTTGACTAACTTCGCGTTCCTCTTGTGTATGTAATATTTTCATACATGGTCTGTCAGTATCCCATGCAGCTATGGAGAAAGTAAAGAATTTGCTGGATCTCTCGTGTTTACAAAGCCTTCGGCAGAGGAGCTATGTCGCCGGTCTGTCTGTTGTGGGCAATACCGGGGTTTTCTGTTTTCCTCGAGTGACCCAACTTCGTGAGCCGATACAAGATAGCCGTTATACTCCAAGACGGGCACCAATTTCATTCTTAACATTCTTTTAGATCAACTCTGTAATTACTAGTACAAGCCTCTGAAAAGCTCAAGGAGATTATTACTCTAACTTATGTAACAGACGAAGGTACTGTTTACCTAGCTCCTATAGATATCAGTGTTGATAATGCAGTGATAGTACCAAGAGTGGACTAATTTTCCCAGGCAGAGATTTTTTTATTTAGAAAATACACAAGTTTCGTTGTTTGCAGAGCTTCATGACTTGATAAAGCTCTGCAGAGCTTTATGACTTGATAAAGCTCTACTCATAAAATTAGAAGTTTGTGTACAGATTGTCTTTCCTTCATTATAGTCGGGCAGTAATGTGCTCCATTTTGATTGCAAAAATTTTTAGAGCACTGTACCAGGAAACTGAGACATTGTTCCGTATCAAAATCTTCAATGCAGCCAGCTAGCCCAGTGGCTAACGCGTCGGTCTGGAGTTTTATGACTCTCTGATCGCGGGTTCTAACCCCACCCGTGGTATGGTTTGTTTGCAGTCGTGTCATTACGATTTCGTGAGTCATCTTGAATATGTGTTGACAAAAATTCTTTTCGTATTCCATATATTCATTTATCGCCCGAGTCATTTTCTTTATTTATGGGAGAAGCACTAAAACCGTGAGGGCTATACCTAAGGAATGAGAGATCTAAAAAAGGAAATCTTTAACTGCCCTTTTTTTCCAAGATTATTTCACCAGGACCAAAACGCCTTTTATTTCCCTGTTCAGTTTTAATCACTTTACTGATGACACATAAGAATTAAATCTTATTTTCTTATAAGAAAATTTTCTTGGAAAAAAGTGTATGCTTGAGCATTGCATTATCAAGGTCAACATTGCTAGAAGTAGAGCTTTAGAGCCCCGCGATGTTTGCTAGCTAAACACTGGGCGTTATGCTAATGAATAAGTTAGGGGCAGAGAGAGAGAGAGAGAGAGAGAGAGAGAGAGAGAGAGAGAGAGAGAGAGAGAGAGAGAGAGAGAGAGAGAGAGAGAGAGAGAGAGAGAGAGAGAGAGGGAAACAGCAAGATTGCCTTCAAAATGTTGTTCTGGGAATGTTGGTTAATTACACATTGTTGGTCCAACTTGTTCTTTCTGGAGCTCAGGAGAAGCACAGGATGAGACTTCCACGAAGTAAACGCATCAAGCCACACAGGAAATCTAACTACTTACGTTACCGAAATAAAGGTTCTATTAAAAGAATTTTTATCCTATTTTCACTGTGGTGTATATATATATATATATATATATATATATATATATATATATATATATATATATATATATATATATATATATATATATATATATATATATATATATATATATTTCATGTTTCAGCGCCTCAGCGTCGCCATCCAGAGGGGAAATGCTTGCTGCATACTTGGTTCACGTTCAGCCTCGGAGGAGCTGGAGGAAATTCATCATCTTTGATACATTGTGCCATTGTATTCATGTTTATGTTTTTTTCTGTAAATGTATTTTGTTTATTAATAAATGTTCACTTAGAATATAAATATAGGGGGTGGTAGGAGAAGAAAATATTCAAACAGCTCCGGGGAGAACCTTGAGTTTTCCCTGAGGTACGTTTATTGTCTTCTCTGAGGATGAGGGTCCCCATTCCAGCTATAGAGGTGGTACTTCCCTATATAATATATATATAAATATATATAATATGTATATAAATATATATATGTATATAAATATATATAATATATATATAAATATATATATAGGATAAAATAAATTTTGCTTCAGTGTTGTTAAAAATTTAAGAATAATGGAAATAATAGTAAGTGGCTATTGTTAAGGCTTGATCTCAGTCTTCTAAGCACAAAAAACACACACTAACACTACTCGCCAAGGTATAAACATACACGAACTCTACTGAACCAGGTATGAACACACTAACTCTACTCGCTCAGGTATACACATACAAGAACTCTACTCACCCAGATATAAACATACTTATTCACCCAGGTATAAACATACACACACTACTCACCCAGGCATAAACACACACACACTACTCACCCAGGCATAAACACACACACTACTCACCCAGGTATTAACACACACACACACACACACTACTCACCCAGGTATTAACGCGCGCACACACTACTCACCCAGGTATTAACACACACACACACACACACACTACTCACCCAAGTATTAACACACACACACTACTCACCCAGGTATTAACACACACACACACACACACACACACACACACACACACACACACACACACACACTACTCACCCAGGTATTAACACACACACACACTACTCACCCAGGTATAAACACACACACACACACACACACTACTCGCCCAGGTATAAACACACACACACTACTCACCCAGGTATAAACACACACACACACTACTCGCCCAGGTATAAACACACACACACTACTCACCCAGGTATAAACACACACACACACTACTCGCCCAGGTATAAACACACACACACACTACTCACCCAGGTATAAACACACACACACTACTCACCCAGGTATAAACACACACACACACTACTCACCCAGGTATAAACACACACACTACTCACCCAGGCATAAACACACACACTACTCACCCAGGTATAAACACACACACACACTACTCACCCAGGTATAAACACACACACACACACTACTCACCCAGGTATAAACACACACACACACACTACTCACCCAGGTATAAACACACACACACACACACACTACTCACCCAGGTATAAACACACACACACACTACTCGCCCAGGTATAAACACACACACACACACTACTCACCCAGGTATAAACAGAAAAGTGTTAAGAAGTGTGTGAGTAAAAGGCTATTATTTGACCACATTCTAAACGCATTTAATAACAAAAAAACATGGAGAATAACACAGAGAAACAACCCACACACAATGTGGATGCCGAGAATGATGAACTGACTGAAAAAAAAGGTTTTCTTTTTTAAATTATAAAAAAAGCTTCAGGAAAATGATAATGAAGCTGTTTTTAGGAGGAGAGATTTAAAGGCTTCAGAAGCTCTCGTGGGCAAATTGATGGCTGTAAAATTGACAAAGAAGAATGAAGCGACGTAACGTGGACAAGAAAAGTGATAAGGATAGTCATTAGGGGGAAAAGGGAATTATGAATTATTGAGTGGGAATGTCATTAGTAGAGGGTAATTATGTGGGCTAAAAGCTCCTCGTAAATCATAAGCTTTGGATAAGGTGACACTTCAAATGGCTCACTCGTGGCTTGGTCGATATGTTCTCAGCTCAGACACTCTGGGTGCGAGGATCGATGCCCGGCACAGGTGAAATGATGATCATGTTTCCTTATACCTGCTGTCCCTGTTCACCTAGCAGTAAGTAGGTACCTGGGTGTTAGTCGACTGTTGTGGGTCGTAGCCTGAGGGACAAGATTAACCTAAGTTGCTAGAAATACTCAGCATAATCAGGAACTTTCTATATAGTATGTCAATGATTTCTAAATCTGTAATAGTTATATCATGTACTTACTGAAATATATTATTATTAGGAAAAAAAACTGGTAAAGCAAACTTGATATCACTCATACTGACAAAAGCTCACACTAATTAGGCTCACATTAATTAAGCTCACATGAGTTGCAATGCAGTGAAAGAAGATTATCCACACAGTGTTGCCATGGGCTGTAAATTATGATAATCGTTACACAAATAACCCGCACATAAAAGAGAGAAGCTTACGACGACGTTTCGGTCCGACTTGGACCATTGACAAAGTCACTTTGTCAATGGTCCAAGTCGGACCGAGACGTCGTCGTAAGCTTCTCTCTTTTATGTGCGGGTTATTTGTGTATCGTTCCAGTCACGGTATTTGTTATTTATGATAATCGTTAAGTAAAGCAAATAAAATAATGGTATGTAAATACTCACAAGATGAGGTATTAGACGTATGTAAAACACTTGGGTACCTTTCATCTTAGACACTTTGATCTGTCAATGACTTTTATCAGTTCAGAGTAGAAATATTTGTTAAATTGTGGAACGGGTGGGGGCTAGAATCCATGATAATTGGTTCGACTTGAGATAGAGAAGAGAGATGGAGAGGTAAAGAAGAGATAGAAGAGAAAGATGTTGAGATAAGGAAGAGATAGCAGAGAGAGAATGATACAGAGAAAGACAGATAGAGATGAAGTGATAATGAAAGATAATGAGACATAATGAGAGAGAGAGAGAGAGAGAGAGAGAGAGAGAGAGAGAAAGAGAGAGAAAATGAAAGCTGGCCCCAGTTCTGAGGACTCTATTACACCTGGGGGTTGAGCCTCAGGTCCAAGGAGATTTATATTGGCCATCGAACGAGCTCGTAAAATCCGTCAGTGTTTGATACACTGTCGAAGCACCATTTTTTGCGCTATTCTGTCCCTTTGTCTCTCTTTACTGTGCACCTGTCTGTCAATCTTTTTCTATTTATCTAGCGTACCCTTGCACAGTACTGTTCAACTGTATATTGTAGCTCTCGATATCCTCCCCTCTGTCCCAGATATATTTAGTCATTCCTGAGTTTTTTCACACACTACCCTCTCATCTACTGACTCGTAGGTTTGTCTCTGTTAAAAAAAATTCTAGCTCCTTCGTCTCTCTTGCTCCACCTTTCTTTCTCTCCCTCCTTCACTTTCCTCCTTCCTTCCCACTTCACACACACGCACCATTCCTCACCGTGGCTTCATTCATGCATACCTCTCAATGTGCCTCTCACCGATATCTCCCTCTCTCTCCCTCGGAGTTGGAACAAGTGAATCGTGCAGCAGGCAGGCACCAGGAAGCTAGGTATGTGAGGGCCACCTATTACACGCTGAGACCGGCGATTGATTCAATTCGTTGCATTAACTCGGGGTGTGTGCTGAATTGTAAATGACAGGCGGATGGAAGAGGCGGAGGGCTCTGAGGTACTTGATTCTCGGAGTTGTGGATGTCTTGCATAGAGAGAAAGACGCAGATACAGAAAGACAGTGTATATAATATATATACCAATAACAACACTGCGCTGGCTATTGTTTGGAACCCATGTTGTACCGGCCCGCCAGTGTGAGAGAGAACCACATGACGCCTTAACCCACAGGACCACCCAATCCTACAAGAACCAAGCACCCAGCCAACCTAGGTGTGTTACTCTTGGTCCGAGTACAGTCCTCGGACCAAGAGTAACACACCTAGCTTGGCTGGGTGCTTGGTTCTTGTAGGATTGGGTGGCCCTGTGGGTTAAGGCGTCATGTGGTTCTCGCTCACACTGGCGGACCGGTACAACATGGGTTGGAATCCTTGGCTAGCGCAGTGTTGTTATTGATTAATACCACTCGTTCGTGGTTACAATAATATATTTATATAATGTATATATCTAAAATAATAAAGACGCACATGATAGTTGAAGATTAAATTTGTCAAAATTTAAAGCATATTAAGCACTCAACTGCTGCACGCAATCTTGAGGGACGACTGAAGCAAATGAGAACAAAAACCCTCTCGTACATACAAGTGAGACGGGCAAATTGCAGCTGATGTGAGTTCATGGCAAGTCAAGGAGGGATCGCTGATAGTAATCTCTTGAGTTAAAAATTTCCTCACCACGGATATTTATGGTAGAGCCGATGTTGATGAAATCTTTACGTATGTTTAAACTGCATCATTGATGACTTTGCTTCAGCGATATTTAATTGAAGTCCAGCTGTAAAGCAAGTTGCACTTTAAAATTATAAATACATTGTCCCAATCTTCTGGGTAGTAAAAACTCTCAAATGGTCGATGAGGATCATTTAGAATGATGTAGTCTAAGTCATAGTCAGCAGAGGGATTCGTAGGAGTGGTTAAGTGTAGACGTGATTAATAACGAGTCTTGGAGAGCGACGGTACCTGGAGTTTACCTGGAGAGGATTTCAGGAGTCGACGCCCCCACGGCTCGGTCTGAGACCAGGCCTTATAGTGTATCAGGGTCTGATCAAC
>NC_091346.1:16444939-16449939 GCF_038502225.1 Cherax quadricarinatus
CTCCCTCTCCCTCTCCCCGCATTCACTCTACTTCAGCATTCAGCTATACCTATAACATTTACATATATCCAAACAAAGACTTGTAAATATTCCCATGATCATATGTACACCGTGATGTATACCTTTTAAATGAATTCACGCTGGTCATTTCCTATACCATGGCTTTGCCCGTCAAAACAAGGACATGTGTATTTCAACATTCCCGACGCAAATATCGGTTATCAAAACCAACTTTCTGGATAGTGTTCGTGGGTGTGCATACTTGTTTTGCAAGTACTGGGGCAGATATGTGTTGCTTCCAACAGAAAACCTTCGTTAAAACCGATATATATAGTTTTAATCATCTCTGATTCACAACAGAGGCCGTTTTTCCAAGAAGGGAATATGTACCATCACTCCTGGCTGACATTACAATTCAAATGACCCTCGGAACAGCAACTTATTTAACCATCCTTCAGAGTGCAGGCACTGAACTTCCCACCTCCAGACCCACAATATTTCCACCAGTCCTCCAAGACCACAACCTCCCCACCCATCCTTCAGAGTGCAGGCACTGAACTTCCCACCTCCAGACCCACAATATTTCCACCGATCCTCCAAGACCACAACCTCCCCACCCATCCTTCAGAGTGCAGACACTGAACTTCCCACCTCCAGACCCACAATATTTCCACCAGTCCTCCAAGACCACAACCTCCCCACCCATCCTTCAGAGTGCAGGCACTGAACTTCCCACCTCCAGACCCACAATATTTCCACCGATCCTCCAAGACCACAACCTCCCCACCCATCCTTCAGAGTGCAGGCACTGAACTTCCCACCTCCAGACCCACAATATTTCCACCGATCCTCCAAGACCACAACCTCCCCACCCATCCTTCAGAGTGCAGGCACTGAACTTCCCACCTCCAGACCCACAATATTTCCACCGATCCTCCAAGACCACAACCTCCCCACCCATCCTTCAGAGTGCAGGCACTGAACTTCCCACCTCCAGACCCACAATATTTCCACCGATCCTCCAAGACCACAACCTCCCCACCCATCCTTCAGAGTGCAGGCACTGAACTTCCCACCTCCAGACCCACAATATTTCCACCGATCCTCCAAGACCACAACCTCCCCACCCATCCTTCAGAGTGCAGACACTATACTTTCCACCTTCTATATTCATATACTGCCTCTCTGTATCGGTATTCATGGATAGGGAAGGCATAGATTCAATCTTATGTAAATTTCTGGGGAGTGGTGAGGGTCAGATAGATGTAATTCAGTTATTTGTGAGCCATCCAAAAAACCATGTGTCCTCAAATAACACAATCTTAGGAGACCGAAACCTATAGCAACATTTCAGTCCGTCTTGGACCACTAATACGGTTGTTTGTGTATTTTTCCTGCCACGGTACTGGGACTTTATTCTTTAACAATATGTACAGAAATATGTACAGAAACACCCAAAATATCGCAAAAATAAGATAAAACTTCTTCTCTAAATTGAATTCTAAGTAGAGAAAAAATCTAATTTTAAATGAAATGAAAAATTTTGATTCAATTTATTTTTAATGGTTTTCTTAGTGTTAATTTAAAGAGTTTTACTGCCAATCATCTCCACAATGGACACAATCTCTCTAAATTATACTGGCGAACACTTGCATTGCTAATGAAAGTGTGTGTGTGTGTGTGTGTGTGTGTGTGTGTGTGTGTGTGTGTATATATATTTATATATATATATATATATATATATATATATATATATATATATATATATATATATATATATATATATATATATATAATGTATGTCGTGCCGAATAGGTAAAACTTTCTATTTTTACTTAAATAGCAACGCTTTTCTTGCCCAATAAGGCAAGCGAAAATTTTTGTATGCAATAATTTCGCAAAAATAATTCTGAACCTAACGAAAAAAAATATTTCATTGTGGTTGTTTATTAAATTACTGTAAAATTATAAAATATATTTAGTTGGATCAGGCTAAATTAAATTGTGCTTGTTATAATAAAGTTAGGTAAGTTTTCTAAGCTTCTTTTGGTACAAAATTATGAATTTTTTACAGTAACATAAATGAAAAATATGCCATTAAACGTATAAGAGAAAATTTTAGAATGGAATTAATTTTAAATTAGTTCTTGCTAATTGACCAGTTTTACCTATTCGGCACACACATATATTTATATATATATATATATATATATATATATATATATATATATATATATATATATATATATATATATATCGTGCCGAATAGGTAAAACTGGTCAATTAGCAGCCTAAATGGCTTAAATGCAGTCACAGTTTTTTCAGCATTATCTAACTAATACTCAGTGATGGTGATGATGGTAGAGAAGTGTTTTAAGTTAGTGCTATCGTGGGAGGAGAGGTGACTATCACTACAACCTTCCTTGTTTGCCAGAGGCTATCTTTTAGAAGTATTCTGCATATATTTTTTTCTGCTTAATTTGCTTAATGAGGCGGTGGTGTAAATATACACATTTGGGTTATAAAAGTGAAAAAATGATTAAATATAACTTGCTCTGTTTAATACTCCACAATGTCTTCCTCCCATCGTGTCTATTAATGGATGGTCTAGTATTACGTGGCTCTTGGGTCTGTTATAACGAGGGAGGCAGAGAGGGAGGCAGAGAGGGAGGCAGAGAGGGAGGCAGAGAGGGAGGCAGAGAGGGAGGCAGAGAGGGAGGCAGAGAGTGAGGCAGAGAGGGAGGCAGAGAGGGAGACACATCCAAAAATAGCTAATAGAGACAGAGACAAAACATGCCACGATGGTGCTACTGAGTCGGCAGTCATTTTGATGAGTAACTTTTAAAAAGTATTGAAGTTAATTCTGGTACACATGACAGGCGGAGCCACAACTGATATTCTCCTCCACAAGTCCAAGTTATTCCGATATTTACAATGCTACCTTAATTGTGCTCATGCAGGTCGATAGGTTTTATGATCCATGCGGATTTAGCGCATGTTTGAATATAAATATGACATAATCGTCAGTGATGTAATTCCATAAAAAAATCGTACAAGCAAGTTAGTGTAATGAAGAATAAAAGCAAAAAAACTATATCACCGATGGAGTTTGAACCGGATGGACCAAAACGACGTTTTGGTCCATCCTGAATTATTAACTCACAATTGAGATCAATCATGATACGGTAATAAAACACACATGCTATACTTGGGTATCTTCACTTTATGATGCCCAAAGATACCCAAGTATTGAACATGCATCTTGTTCAGCATCTTGTCGGTATTGTATACCAAAGTAACGTTACTTTGAAATCGTCCTGAACGTCGTGAAAAGATTCCTATTTAAGGGTTACTTTTAAATGTTAGCTGTAAGTTACATTATCCTAGTTTTGTTTCCACCAGGTGAGACTGTTAATTCAACCTCGAGAGGTCTAAGACTAGCGCTTTTAATTTCACGTGTGAGGTAGTGGAAGGAGGAGGAGGAGAAGGAGTCTTTGTGCTAGAAACTCAACTAATTAAGAATTGAGGAACACGAAGTCTTTCTTTCTTTTCTGAAAGCATTGAAAGTCTTTGTTGAGCAGCTCCTGGGTGTGGCGGCTCTTAACAACAGCCAGAAAACAGTTTATCCCTAAAGAGCAGGAGAACTGGTTTTGATCCCTTAATGGCGGCAATAGCATAGTTTTAGCCCTTAACAATAACAAAAGAACAGGTTTCCTTTTCTAACAGGAAGAGTTGTTTATCCCTTAGCGAGAGAACAGGTTATTCCTTAACAACAACGACGAGACCAGATTTTATCCCTTAAACAACAGCAGGAGAGCAGTTTATATCTCACACGACTCTCATATCCCGATTCCACAAACTGTCAGTCTCTGACGTACTAATCTGAATGGGGAAGTAGATAGCAAGTGGCCTCTTTCTGAGCAGATATCCTCGATAGAGATCATGGAGTTCTCTTATCTGCCGTTCCCATGAGCCGATGTACTCTCATTTGCTCGAAGATCCTTGAAGAGGCCACAAACGATCTCACTAAAAAAAGAAAAGATACGGAGTATTTTGGTTTACAGTTGAAACCTCATTTTTTTACGAGACAACTCAGACCAGGTCTTCGGTCAAATTTAATATCATCCCAATCCCAAGGAGCTACATGACTTACAGATTTACCGCTTCTCCATTGCTATATATATTATTTAGCAAACTCGAAAGACGAACTCTCACTCCCTACATCTTTCGTTATATTGTCGTGTTATATATCGTGTTATTGTCCCGTATTTACTATTTTTTTGTACGTTTCTTCCTGACGATGTTGACTGTTATCAGTGATGAACAAAAGTGAACTTTATTCCGATCTCTACATTCATTGGATCTGAATGGGGGTGCAAATGAACTTAACGTAAGACTGCAGGGGAACTGAGGGAGGTCCCTCAAGTTCAACTATCAACAACAGTGTATCAAAGACCCACGTTTCAGAACAAGTTTCTATTGGAATAAAGTTTCAGGCTTTGCACAGAACGAAACGTTGTCAAAATTAAAGTTTCTTGCAGAACGTGTCGTTAATTCTTCGTGTCTTGCGTAACGTGTCATTAATTCTTTGTGTCTTGCGTAACGTGTTGTTAATTATTCGTGTACTTTTCAACTATTGTGATGCTATGTAACTGTACTTATAACTGCGAACTGAGCCCAACTGGGTAGCTGTAGTAATTATGATAGATTGTGGTTCTTCATAAACAGATTATGTAACTTTACAAATATATTAGATAGTTTTAAAAATAGACTAATAGCTGCAAGAAATATTCCTCTTCGAAGGTAGACGAGATTGGTAGATTTAAAAATGTAGACATATATGAGAGGGAGGGGTATGGGGCTAGCACAGCCTGCCTAGCATGAGGTAGTAGGCCTAAGGCTGTGTTCTTCTGTTCTTATGTTCTTGTGTAATGTTGGTAGAGCAAGAAACGGTGTTTCGAGCACAACGACATAATATGCAGAACGACCTCGTTTTGGGA
>NC_091346.1:16454939-16459939 GCF_038502225.1 Cherax quadricarinatus
AGTTCAGTCCCTTAAAGATGGGTTCAGTCCCTTAAAGATGAGTTCAGTCCCTTAAAGATGGGTTCAGTCCCTTAAAGATGGGTTCAGTCCCTTAAAGATGGGTACTGATGTCAGGGCTCGTCCTTAGCTCATCATAAACTTCAATATAAAGTTTTACACTGGGCAGACTAAGCTTTATAACATCTAGTTTACCGAAACTAGTTTGAAAAGCTGGCAGGAAATTTTGTATTAATGTTGGTAGAATTAACCACAACATGTTAGGTAAAAGGACATAAGTACATTTAATGTGGCACTGTGACAACGTTTCGCTCTCCAGGGGCTTTGTCAAGCCGTTACCTCCAGGAGCTTCATCAAGCCGTAATGGCTTGATAAAGCTCCTAAAGAGCGAAACGTTTCCACAATGTCACATTTAATTGGTCTTGTGTCCTTTTACCCAACAGGAAATCTTGTTTCCTCTCGTGTACAGTCGTGGGTCTGTTGGTTATTTCCCGTAGCTGTGCAGTATGTTGAATGACTGTGAGCTTCTTTTCGCTCTTACCGAGTTATCTTTTGGCATAGTTATGGTATTCCCGTGTTTATAAATCTGTTATATATAAATAACACCACTTTTAGTAATAACTGGGGACTCTTATCGTACTTTAGAGAAAAGTCTAAAAAATTTTCCCAGAGGTAATGGAGTATTTTCTTTATCTATCTTCTCAATATTTTTGTTTGGATATTTTTAAAAACGTTCATAGGAATGATGCGGCAGATCATACCTTTAAATATTGATAGGTACAATATATTATGAACCTACATGCAAGCATAAATAGCATAAAAGGCACACTACCATGACTGGAACAATATTTGACTGACTGACTGACTGACTGACTACTACTACTACTACTACTACTACTACTACCACCACCACCTCCACCACTTTCTCTTTTCCTCCTTTCCTTCTACATCTCTTGTCCCGTCTCTGTCTGCTGGCCTTTATCTACTTCCTCCTCCTCTCCTTTTTGGTAGCGTGACCTTTTAATGGTCCAAGTCGTACCGAAACGACGTCGTAAGCTCCTCTCTTCTATGTGCGGGTTATTTGTGTATATGGAAGCATAGTTACACACTCTGTGAAATATTCACGATTCAAGGAAGAATTTTAAAAAAAAAAATCAAAGGGGCTTCCTAACGTAAGCTTGATTAAGGTTAACTTCAGCTGCAACCAGCTGCAACTCAGCTTAAGTTTCTGCAGTAACCTCAACTCACCACCACAATGTTATGGTGGCAATGAGTTAACCAAGAATCGTAATAAAAGTTGACTTGTTTATATACGAGATGCGACAAATAAAAGTCGCTTTGCAGTCAAATAAATTATTTAGGCGAGCTACGATAAAATTTGTTGGAAAACAAAAGGACGCAATTGAAAAGAGGGAATTTACCGAAGCGTTTAGCCAGCGAAACTTGCGTCCTCAGGATAACGCCTATTCACCAACGAGACTTGCGTCCTCAGGATAACGCCTGTTCGCCAACGAAACTTGCGTCCTCAGGATAACACCTATTCACTTGCGAAAGGGCAATATAGTTCTTATCTGTAGTCCTTTTTTATCTGCTTGACGCCTTTCGCCATTTGCCTCTAATGTGACGCGATGTTCACCTTACAGATGAGGTTCATAAATTACTTTGTTCAGTAGAACAAAACCAGAGGGGAAAAATGCAGCCAGATCATGTATTCCAAATATTTTTTTGCAACAGAGGGGAAATCAGAGAGAGAGAGACACACACACACACACACACCTACACCTACATTCACCCAGTGCATTTCCGAATTTAGTAGACCAGGGAGATTACGAGAATAAAATCAAAGGAGGGAGATTCCTGAAATACATTTGTCTTCCCAGGACGAGGGAGACATTATGCGTCGCTGCTTTCTCGTCTCATTTCTGTGAGACTGAAGCTTTTGATTCCCAGTGGCTACTAGGCCACTGACGCAGTCTTTGTGACGATTGTTAGTGTGGGAGATAAAGATTGTTAGTGTGAGAGATAAAGATCCTCAGTTTGATGGTCAGAAAGTGAAACCATGAAGGGGGGGGGGAAGTAAAAGGTCTGAAAAAATGTTATAGTAGGTATGATTTTTGGCTTTAAAAATACAAAATCAGCGTTTTTATCCAAGAGTGACTCTGAGGTGGAGTCAGGAGCTGAGACTCGATACCCCCGCAGCCACAATTAGGTGACTACAGTTTCCCCTCTCTCTCTCTCTCTCTCTCTCTCTCTCTCTCTCTCTCTCTCTCTCTCTCTCACACACACACACACACACACACACACACACACACACACACACACACACACACATTGATAACATTGATAGCATTGCCATCCTTCCTAATTGCAAAATAGAAAAAAAAATAGACATTTACCTCTTAATCTTATAATGTTGCCATTTCCCAGACTTGTTTTGCCTTGCCAGGAGAAATGAGAAGAAAAAAAAATAACGAATTTTTTTTCGACCCGGAGGGAGAAGTTGATGATCAATTTGTCGAGTGGAGAGGAAAAAAATTCTGCGCACACGAGAATTTATTGAAGATGGTGGAATGTGTACTCACCTCTAGTTGTACTCATCTAGTTGAGGTTGCAGGGGTCGAGTCCTAGCTCCTGACCCCGCCTCTTCACTGGTCGCTACTAGGTCACTCTCCCTGAACCGTGAGCTTTATCATACCTCTGCTTAAAGCTATGTATGGATCCTGCCTCCACTACATCGCTTCCCAAACTATTCCACTTCCTGACTACTCTGTGGCTGAAGAAGTACTTCCTAACATCCCTGTGATTCATCTGTGTCTTCAACTTCCAACTGTGTCCCCTTGTTGCTGTGTCCCATCTCTGGAACGTCCTGTCTTTGTCCACCTTGTCAATTCCTCTTAGTATTTTGTATGTCGTTATCATGTTCCCCCTGTCTCTCCTGTCCTCCAGTGTCGTCAGGTTGATTTTCCTTAACCTCTCTTCGTAGGACATACCTCTTAGCTCTGGAACTAGTCTTGTTGCAAACCTTTGCACTTTCTCCAGTTTCTTTACGTGCTTGGCTAGGTGTGGGTTCCAAACTGGTGCCGCATACTCCAGTACACGGTGTACAGGGTCCTGAACGATTCCTTATTAAGATGTCGGAATGCTGTTCTGAGGTTTGCTAGGCGCCCATATGCTGCAGCAGTTATTTGGTTGATGTGCGCTTCAGGAGTTGTGCCTGGTGTTATACTCACCCCAAGATCTTTTTCCTTGAGCGAGGTTTGTAGTCCAGATCCCTTTGTACTTCTGCCTGTTCTTCGATCGAGTGAATTCTTCTCATCAACTTCACGTCATCTGCAAACAGGGACACTTCGGAGTCTATTCCTTCCGTCATGTCGTTCACAAATACCAGAAATAGCATTAGTCCTAGGACTGACCCCTGTGGGACCCCGCTGGTCACAGGTGCCCCCTCTGATACGTCGCCATGTGTGTGTGTGTGTGTGTGTGTGTGTGTGTGTGTGTGTGTGTGTGTGTGTGTGTGTGTGTGTGTGTGTGCGCGCGTGCGAGTGTGTGTGTGAAAGAGAGAAACGAGAGAGAAGGAACGAGGAAGAGAGGTAGTAAAGTCAGCAAATAGAAGAATGGAAGAGAAGGCCTTAATCGAGGGAGATAATTAAAATGAAAAAATTGAAGTTTATTAGAGATATAATTAAGAAAAGATTTAAATGGTGAAGCAAGGAAGATTACCTAAGGGAAGAAAGAAAGTAATCTATAGGGAAGGAAGGCAGAGGGGAGAGAAAAATGGTGGGTCGACAGAGGATGGAGGACGGGCGGTCATAACAGGGATGAAAGAATAGAAGATAAGGAACATTAGGGATAGCGGAAGGCAATGATGGACGAACTGAAGCAATTATGGATAATGAAAGAAAATTACTTAAGAAAGAAAAGGCATGAATTTAAATTTAGTAAGAGATGAGCAAGGAAGAAATGAGAGAGAGAGAGACAGAGAAAGAAATCCATGCACACACTATCAAATTACGGTTCCTCGAGCTGGCTTCTCTTCCAACAATTGCAGTAGGTTAACCTTGTAATTAAGTTTCATCAAACCTTTTAATACTTACTGCATAACGCAGCTGCCAGACGTCATGTCTGTATCCCCGTCCCCAGAGAGACGTCGTAAATGAAACTGTCCTTCCTGGACTAAACTAAATTCCCGTAGAGGAAAACAAGAATCCAGTCGCCTATTTCCGTATTGACTCTCGCCGTAATTACCCCTCGCATGAGATCCTACCTCGTTTTTTATTGTGTTTTGGGCAGCAGCTGGCGGTTCTCACAGTTCAGGGTCGAAGAACATTGGTAGACTAAAAAGATTTTGTGTTCTCGATTACATGTTTGATAAGCTGGTTGTTAGGAAGTGTTTGGCGCAGATAATATTGAAGTTGGTGGTACTTAATCTGCACAGGTACCATGATAGGTGCTTTCTGCCACAGGTATTGATAACTACCCAGCTGGAGCTTTGAGTCAGATTACTATGACCCGCCAACCGGAGCTTTCATCAGAGGACCGAAGCCTTCCTGACACGAGTCTTCGGTCATCTGACCCATTAACTGGAGCATTTGGTAATTTGACTGAAGCCTTCCACTGGTGGAGAGCGTCCACTAGTTAGTGGTGGAGAGTGTCCACTAGTTAGTGGTGAAGAGTGTCCACTAGTTAGTGGTGGAGTGTGTCCACTAGTTAGTGGTGGAGTGTGTCCACTAGTTAGTGGTGGAGTGTGTCCACTAGTTAGTGGTGGAGTGTGTCCACTAGTTAGTGGTGGAGTGTGTCCACTAGTTAGTGGTGGAGTGTGTCCACTAGTTAGTGGTGGAGTGTGTCCACTAGTTAGTGGTGGAGAGTGTCCACTAGTTAGTGGTGGAGAGTGTCCACTAGTTAGTGGTGGAGAGTGTCCACTAGTTAGTGGTGGAGAGTGTCCACTAGTTAGTGGTGGAGAGTGTCCACTAGTTAGTGGTGGAGAGTGTCCACTAGTTAGTGGT
>NC_091346.1:16471331-16596331 GCF_038502225.1 Cherax quadricarinatus
TATACCTGTGTTCCACATTTGACACCATATCCATAAAGGTAAGGAAGGGGGATGCTGACCACAGGAGGAGAAAATCAAAGACAGGGACATTAGCCAACAGATCAATTTGTCCCAGGGATGAGACCTTGGGACTGGGAAAATGCCACTTTTTCTTAAAAAATTTGGGTTCCAATTATCGAACCACCAGGGCCCCAAAGGGCACCTTTTATTTCCAGGCCTCAGGTCCCCATCCAGGGGGGAAATGCTTGCATCTTGGTTTCACGTCCAGCCTCGGGGGAGCTGAGGAAATTCATCATTTTTTGATACATTGTGCCAGTTTTCATGTTTATTTTTTTTTCTGAAAAGGGATTTTGTTTATTAAAAATGTCTCATAGAATATAAATATAGGGGTTGGGGGAGAAAAAAATATTCAAACACCCGGGGGGAAAACCCCTTGAGTTTTCCCTGAGGAGTTTATTGTCTTCTGAGGATGAGGCCCTTTTTCCCCCAATAGAGGTTTTTTTCCCTTTTTATATATATATAATATAATATATATATATATATATATATATATATATATATATATATATATATATATATATATATATATATATATTAAAAATAATATATAAAATAATATATATATATATATATATATATATATATATATATATATATATATATACATATATATATATATATATATATATATATATATATATATATATATGTATATTTAATATATATTTATATTTTAAATATATATATATATATATATATATATATAATAATTTTTTAATATATATTTATATATAATAAAATATATATATAAAATATATTATTTAATATATATTTATATATATATAAATATATATAATAATTTATATATATTTAATATATATTTATATATATATATATATAAATATATAAAAATATATTTTTTTAATATATTTTTATATATATATATAATTTTTTTTTTTATTATCACACGGCCCGTTTCTCCCAAAGGGCAGGGGGGCCCCGAAAAAGAAAAACTTTCACCATCATTCACTCCATCACTGTCTTGCCAGAAGGGTGCTTTACACTACAGTTTTAACTGCAACATTAACACCCCTCCTTCAGAGTGCAGGCACTGTACTTCCCATCTCCAGGACTCAAGTCCGGCCTGCCGGTTTCCCTGAATCCCTTCATAAATGTTACTTTGCTCACAATCCAACAGCACGTCAAGTATTAAAAACCATTTGTCTCCCTTCACTCCTATCAAACACGCTCATGCATGCCTCCTGGAAGTCCAAGCCCCTCGCACACAAAACCTCCTTTACCCCCTCCCTCCAACCTTTCCTAGGCCGACCCTTACCCCGCCTTCCTTCCACTACAAACTGATACACTCTTGAAGTCATTCTGTTTCGCTCCATTCTCTCTACATGTCCGAACCACCTCAACAACCCTTCCTCAGCCCTCTGGACAACAGTTTTGGTAATCCCGCACCTCCTCCTAACTTCCAAACTACGAATTCTCTGCATTATATTCACACCACACATTGCCCTCAGACATGACATCTCCACTGCCTCCAGCCTTCTCCTCGCTGCAACATTCATCACCCACGCTTCACACCCATATAAGAGCGTTGGTAAAACTATACTCTCATACATTCCCCTCTTTGCCTCCAAGGACAAAGTTCTTTGTCTCCACAGACTCCTAAGTGCACCACTCACTCTTTTTCCCTCATCAATTCTATGATTCACCTCATCTTTCATAGACCCATCCGCTGACACGTCCACTCCCAAATATCGGAATACGTTCACCTCCTCCATACTCTCTCCCTCCAATCTGATATTCAATCTTTCATCACCTAATCTTTTTGTTATCCTCATAACCTTACTCTTTCCTGTATTCACCTTTAATTTTCTTCTTTTGCACACCCTACCAAATTCATCCACCAATCTCTGCAACTTCTCTTCAGAATCTCCCAAGAGCACAGTGTCATCAGCAAAGAGCAGCTGTGACAACTCCCACTTTGTGTGTGATTCTTTATCTTTTAACTCCACGCCTCTTGCCAAGACCCTCGCATTTACTTCTCTTACAACCCCATCTATAAATATATTAAACAACCACGGTGACATCACACATCCTTGTCTAAGGCCTACTTTTACTGGGAAAAAATTTCCCTCTTTCCTACATACTCTAACTTGAGCCTCACTATCCTCGTAAAAACTCTTCACTGCTTTCAGTAACCTACCTCCTACACCATACACTTGCAACATCTGCCACATTGCCCCCCTATCCACCCTGTCATACGCCTTTTCCAAATCCATAAATGCCACAAAGACCTCTTTAGCCTTATCTAAATACTGTTCACTTATATGTTTCACTGTAAACACCTGGTCCACACACCCCCTACCTTTCCTAAAGCCTCCTTGTTCATCTGCTATCCTATTCTCCGTCTTACTCTTAATTCTTTCAATTATAACTCTACCATACACTTTACCAGGTACACTCAACAGACTTATCCCCCTATAATTTTTGCACTCTCTTTTATCCCCTTTGCCTTTATACAAAGGAACTATGCATGCTCTCTGCCAATCCCTAGGTACCTTACCCTCTTCCATACATTTATTAAATAATTGCACCAACCACTCCAAAACTATATCCCCACCTGCTTTTAACATTTCTATCTTTATCCCATCAATCCCGGCTGCCTTACCCCCTTTCATTTTACCTACTGCCTCACGAACTTCCCCCACACTCACTTCCCCCACACAATATATATATATATAATATATATATAATATATATATATAATATATAATTATATATATATATATATATATATTTATATATATATATATATATATATATATATATATATATATATATATATATAAATATATATATATATATATATATATATATATATATAATGTCGTGCCGAATAGGCAGAACTTGCGAAATTGGCTTAAATAGCAACGCTCATCTTGCCATATGGGACAAGTGGAAAAAAAAAAAATGTGTATGGAATAATTTCGCAAAAATCATTCTGAACCTAACGGAAAAAAAATATATTTCACTGAGTTTGTTTAGTATTAAATTATTGTAAATAAATCTAAAATATATTTAGTTGGGGCCAAAAAAATTTTTCTTTTATAATAAGGTTAGTAAGTTTTGTAAGATTTTTTAAAAATTGGGAAATTTTTTTTATTAACATTAGTAAAAAGAAAAAATATATTTTTAAACATATAAGAAAAAAAATTTTAGAAATATTTAGTTTTAAAGGGTTTCTTCAACTGACCAGTTTTAATATCGGCAGACATATATATATATATATATATATATATATATATATATATATATATAATATATATATTTATATATATATATATATATTTTGTATATATATATATATATATATATATATATTTTTGTATGTGTATATATATATATATATATAATGTTGTGTATATATATATATAATATATATATATATATATATATATATATATATAATAAAAAAAAAGGGATCTTAACAATGCAAGACAAGATTTATTCAAAAAGTTGAGGTTTGGGCCCCCAGTCAGTTCATTTATGGGTACTTGTTTACTGATGGGATCCACAGCCTCAGAGAGAAGAATAAACGTACTTTAGGGAAAACCCCTTAACTCGTATGCTGTATTTATGAATTATATTTGAAAGCAAAATACATTTAAAAAGAAACAATGGGAAGGAGAGCTACATACATGACGTCTCAGGGCCTACATCTCGGGTACTTCATCCAGCTCCTTCATGTACAGAATGTATATGTAGTGTGCAGACGCGTGTGTCAGAAAGGCGTGATGGTTCCTAAGGGACGAGCGGGATTAGGTTAGTTAGCGAGTGTCGGTCCTCAGAGACCAACTTACCTCATGCTGTGAACACCACCTAAACCACCTTACCAGAGAGAGAGTGAGAGAGTGAGAGTGAGAGAGAGTGGGAAGGGAGGGAGAGTTGACGTATGTCTCATTGGGATTTGCATCCTGTCTACTCTGGGAACATCTGAAGGAAGGAGCTTTTGCAAAATTAATATGATTGCTACGTTTTGGTTGAAAAAATGTATGTGCTTGGTAGGATCTTAGTTTATGGCTTTCCTACTTTTAGTTAGTAAACTTGCAAGCCAGGTAATTAGTTTGCTAGTGTTAGATTTTGATAGAAGCGTTTTTTTAATAGTTTTTTTTTAATCCACCCAACATATGTGTTTTATGTATTTTTATTGGTACATAATTGTTGAGTACATTCATAAAGGATTACAAAATATGTGGAAATTTAATTAAAGTTGGATAGTTTCGGGATTCCAAAATGCAGCCAGCATTTACTCTCTTGATCGCCACACTGAGGAACTGAAAGGGGGAAGTGGCAACCCTTGGGTCTCTGGTGTTTTCAGTGAGCCTTAGATCCATCTGTATGAGGAAATCCACAGTATCTCTTATTTTCCCAGTGGCGGAGAATCTTTGATTTAATGTATTTAACCCAAGGCTCTACCACTGTACAGTGGTGGTTACAGCGACAAACCTTAATTGGACGATGTTAGCAGGCGTCACCGTCTGCGTTGTCAGCCGTAAGTTTTTAACAGAACCTCTCCCTACGAACAACAGCAACAGTGATGGATTTGGCTCTTGTCTCTCCAAAGCCAATATAACATCACTCAGTGAGGGTTGTTTTTCCTGCAGTTAAAAATTCCTTCATACCTTTAAAATTTCCTCTTCTGAAATATGTTTCTCCTGGTTTCCACCTGTTATTCTTTAATATTTACATCCGTGTTCAAGATTCAGTACTACAGGGACGCTAGCACCCACAGCTCTCTAGTATTTTATTTGGCTTATATCATAGTTATAGTAAACAATAGATTTAGTTTTGCTGGTTCATCACCTCGCCTTTTTTTATTTTATCTTTGACATGGTGGCACGTAAAGTTTTCCACCACAATCTACATCAACTAAACCCTTCATGTTTTGGTCCTTATTTAAGTACCAACTTTCCTAGTCAGTTTTTGTGGTTGAACTCTCTCATGACTGAAGCTTCCTTTTGGTCACATGTGCTCTCCATGCTGCTCCTGCTGTCACATCACTCATTATTGTTTTCGTATTTTCGTCTCCACGTCTTCACTGTGCCCACTATGTAGTCATTAAGTTCATATCTGTTTCATCTCTTCAAAACCGAACTGGTTTCCGATTAGCATTGCAACGCCTCTTCCTTCATTGTTTTCTCTTAGGTTTCTCATTCTTTGATATCCTGCTGATAATATGGCATCTCTCAATTTTTCAGTTATCTTTGTATTTGTGATATCTACTGCATGATCTTTGGGATTCCCTTTATCTGTGTATATGTCATTTAATTTATATTGTAGTACTCGGACTCAGGTTTATGTCTGGTTCATTAATGTACTGTATTATATGTAGTTACTATTAAATAATTGATCTTATTACCCTTATATATTTAAAGTTATATAATTATTACTACTCTTACCTGAAAAAAGAAGCCAACTAAATGCTATATTTAAAATTTAACAATTACAATTAATATTAATAGCAGGAAGTAGCCGATTAAATGCTGAGGCTCGCCTGTATTTTGCCCCACAGGTGTGGTGTACCAGGCAGTAGCTGAGGACGAAGACTTGGGTTTGACCTGCCCACTAGGACCTGGCATCAACACCCGCTGCCCTTGTGCCACCATCCACTACACCATATACGACAGCAACAAGGAAGTACATAGCCTCTTCGATATCCATGATTCCTCTGGTCTGATCAGCCTTCGTCCCGGAGCCCATCTGGAGCCTGGAAGACAGTATAATGTGGAGATTGTTGCTTCGAGTGAGTCATTCTCTCTCTATATAATCATAACTAAATTCTAAATCCACAAGGATCATTGCCCTCGTGGGTTTAGATTAGATTTTGCCACTGAAGTGGCTAGTTTATTGTGCAACCCATATCCATCCTGTGGATGGTAGCGCAAGAGTATATGGATACACAAAAGGCTCAGGAACTAGGCCCTAAAGGTTAACATGAATACATATGGATTTATATTTACATATCTATAGTTCACTTATCTGTTACAAGCAAATTTAGGAAATTTGCTTAGCATATCTGGTATCTTATTTCATTAATAAGATATCTTGACATGTCACGTAGGTTATTATATTGTCTGTCTCTGTATTCCTCAATAAGTGGACAATTGAAGATTGAGACACTTATGCAGCATATGGGAATCTTTATTCAGGAAACCGCTGTATAATCCTCCGGGTTTAGCGCTTCCCCCTTGATTATAATAATAATATTCAGGAAACGTTTCGCCACACAGTGGCTTCATCAGTCCAATACAAAGAGGAAGGCGTAAGGAGAGGAGGAGTATGAGGTAATCAGTCCCTCAGCCTGGAGATTGATGGACTGAACACATCGACTCCAGGCTGAGGGACTGATTACCTCAAACTACTCCTCTCCTTACGCCTTCCTCTTTGTATTGGACTGATGAAGCCACTGTGTGGCGGAACGTTTCCTGAATAAAGATTCCCATATGCTGCATAAGTGTCTCAATCTTCAACTTGTCGGTTTTTTCAAACCATTCATCACAACTGTCAGACACTGCAGCATCATGGGATCTTCTTACAAAGAATTCTTCAACGCTTGTTCAACCTTTGGACAAAGACCTACTTCGACTAGTGGATGGTACCACTATGATCCCGCCTCCGCCTGCTTCAAGTCACCTCACTACAGTATATAAGCCACGTCTACGGCCCAATGCTGTACATTCTACAAGATTGATGGACTGAACACATCGACTCCAGGCTGAGGGACTGATTACCTCATACTCCTCCTCTCCTTACGCCTTCCTCTTTGTATTGGACTGATGAAGCCACTGTGTGGCGAAACGTTTCCTGAATAAAGATTCCCATATGCTGCATAAGTGTCTCAATCTTCAACTTGTCGGTTTTTTCAAACCATTCATCACAAGTGGACAATTAAGCACATAGTGTTCAAGACAGTGACCATCTGCCTGATCACATAATTTACACTTAGTTTGATCATCATCTGTGTGTCTGCCAAACTGCCAGAAGTACTTGTAACCAAGCCTAAGCCTGGCCACTACAACATCAGTCAGTGTTCACATTGCACGTTGCTCCATAAACATACTTATCTACGTTCATGTTATCATAGTGGGTTATAGATCTACTCAGACTTCTAATTGCATTCCTATAACAATCATTTCCATTATTTACTTATCTCCTAATATTATTCCTAATGCTAGACACAGTTATACCAAAGTTATATTACGTGGGTTTAGCGCTTAGTTATGAATATAATAATTCTCTCTCTCTCTCTCTCTCTCTCTCTCTCTCTCTCTCTCTCTCTCTCTCTCTCTCTCTCTCTCTCTCTCTCTCTCTCTCTCTCTCTCTCTCTCTCTCGTTTTCAACCTCTTACATTTTCATACGTCGTAACGCTATATTCCCTCCTTCACAAGCCCTGCGGGTAATTACCTAATGTTCTGCCTTGTTTTATAGGCACCAACGACAGCACCAGAGAGCCTGATCACCCAATGTTCGACGTGCAGGTGCTTACCGTTGTCATCCACAGAGACGACACCCTTCAGGACCTCCTTCACCAGGTAACCCTAACCTCAAGATAACGAACAACCCCCCCCAGCTGAGGTTACGTGAGTGATCGCCATATGGTAGTTCACTGTACGTTTTCTTCTTTAAGGGATTTTCTTCGCTCGGGTAATTTTTTTTCCAGAAGGTAGCAGCCTCTCTGGCAACATTAGGAAAATTTTCGTTATAAGGCAGTTTACAGCTGAGCGACGAGGTTGTTGACAGAGACTGAAAGGATCGTTTTCCTTCAGGTAAGACTTTGTTGTAGAAGATGAAAATTTCTCTAGAGAACCAGTGTTTTAATTAGTGTTTCAACCAGTGCTTTAAGTAGTGCTTCAATTAGTGTTTCAATTAGTGCTTCAATTAGTGCTTCAACTAGTGCTTCAATTGGTGATTCAACCGGTGCTTAAACCAGTGCTTCAACTAGTGCTTCAACTAGTGCTTCAATTAGTGCTTCAACTAGTTTCAATTAGTGTTTCAATTAGTGCTTCGACCAGTGCTTCAATTAGTGCTTCAATCAGTGCTTCAACCAGTGCTTCAATTAGTGCTTCTTCCAGTGTTTTGACTAGTGCTTCAATTAGTGCTTCAACTAGTTTCAATTAGTGCTTCAACTAGTTTCAATTAGTGCTTCAACTAGTTTCAATTAGTGCTTCAATTAGTGCTTCGACCAGTGCTTCAATCAGTGCTTCAACCAGTGCTTCAACTAGTGCTTCAATTAGTGCTTCTTCCAGTGTTTTGACTAGTGCTTCAATTTGTGCCGTAACTCCCGACCGAGATGCATCACAATGTCATGCAATTTTCTGCAATAATTGCCAAGTGACAGCAACTTCTCAAACCCGAACAGAAAAAAAAGAGGTCCGCCGAACGCACGTTAAAATAATTAAAACTTAAATAATTACTTTTTTTTAACTGAAGCATCACGGTTGCAAATTTAACGTTAGCCGAAAGTTATATCCTAACAATGACTGAGAGGATGAGCTGAGGAAATAGTTTGTGTAATCCAATATTTGATAGAATATAAAATGAAAATTTATTACACCAAAAAAAAACTGAAGTATAAATTGGAATCATCATAGGTCTGGTCACAGACCGGGCCGCGGGGGCGTTGACCCCCGGAACTCTCTCCAGGTAAACTCCAGGTAATTATTGAAGTGGAAATTATAGAAATATATTAATCGTTAACGATTTCAAAATGAATAACAATTAAAAATGACTGAAAAGTACAAACCACGTTATGGGTGGGGATTGAACTCGCGGCAAGTGAGTCTTGAAACTTAGGGGGCTGACCTGGAGTTCTACGACTCGCTTGCCGCGAGTTCAATCCCCACCCGTACCGTGGTTTGTCTCCAATCGTGTCAATACAGTTTCATGAGTACTGAAAAATACATCTCAACAAAACACTTGTTAGCTTGCTTGAAAAAAAAAAAAAAAAAAAAAAAAAACCAATAATTCCAATAATTTTTTTATTGAAAATTACTAGCTATATATTAAGATCGGACCCTGGTCTTGGACTGGGCCGCGGGGGGGGGGGTGCCCCCCAAAGCATCCTTCCCGTATCCTTCAAGTCAAGATAGTGACCTATAATTACTTAAATATGTTAATTATGCACCCCATACCCATCCTGTGGGCAAGTTAATGACCCATAAGTTTTTTATCATTATAAAAGATTAATACGGCTCCTATTTACAGACATCCGATGCTGACATAAACTGGCCATTTCCTCACTTTTATGTGTCGCGTCGGACGGGAATTAAAAAGAGTTAAGACGACAGCGGGACAATTTATTCCGATAATTTGTCGTGGATGCCTCGCCTGGTATCGCATCTCTTACTATGAACTAAAGTTGAAGAAGCAACAGAATCAGAATACTTTACAAAAAAATATGTGATTTAACAAAAGCAGGTTTGGTTTACTAAGCTTAAAAATTAACTACATGAGAAGTCACTAAAGGCTTCGTGTTCCTTGTATATGACCAGGTAAGAATAATCCCTAATTTAGGGATTAAAGTAAATTATAAAGTGTATACATATTGAGATCCAGATACTCCAAGTATATCTGAAATTCTGTTCTCAGTGTATAATAATAATAATAATAATAATATCTTTATTTACTACAAGTACATGTACAAGGTATACAGTCCTAGCTGACAACAATGACATACTACTATATAGAAAGTCCCTTGTTATGCTCCGCATTTCGGTACATTTCGGGCAAATTAGGTCAGTGTCCCAGGATGCGACCCACACCAGTCGACTAACACCCAGGTACCCATTTTACTGATGGGGAACATAGACAACAGGTGGAAAGAAACACGTCCAATGTTTCTACTCTGGCTGGGAATCGAACCCAGACCCTCGCCGTGTGAAGCGAGAGCGTTAGCCACCAGGCCACCAGAGCCCTAAACATATCAGCCCTATACATATCAAGGGAGATATATTCCTAATATATAGGAAGTTTGAGGTAAACTGAAAGCATGAAATATTCCACTAATCCCTTTAATGAGAAATATTCTGAAGAGAAATCTGAAACTTAACACATTTTAAGGCAATTCGCCTTTTGATATATATATATATATATATATATATATATATATATATATATATATATATATATATATATATATATATATATATATATATATATATAATTTAAAATTCAATAGAAAGTAGACTGAGAAATCTCATTTACTGAGAAAAAATTTGAACGTAAAATGACGAGTTTAACATAAAAATGGAGTCCGATTGCCTAGATCAAAAGATTTGATCTAAGGAAGAAAACAGCGCCACTTTCTTAAATCAAGAGCCTTTCACCACGAGAGGCAGGGAGACTTAATTGGTAACTAAAGCATAGTGCATATTTTTGTGTGTTTATATGTTAACTTAAGTGTAAAGGTCATTTAGGCAAAAATAACATGCTTGAACAGAAGAGTCTTTGTGTGTGTTTAAGAGAGTAAATTTTCACTGCATCTTATATTTACTGTCTAAGTGAAACGATATTATTATTAATATTTTTTTTTGTAAATATATAGATTCGATTATCATTACTTTTTTAATAAAAATTTTAAGGGTAACTGGTTTTAGAATGACCACAGTGACTCTGGTAATCTTTGTCTCACGTACATTCCAATACCATAAAGAATCTTCCTGTCCGTATTTAACTGATTTTCAGTGTCCACGGCCTTCCAAGTTTAACTAGGGTAATCCTCAACATAATCTATTCAGCGTGTTTGGTAAAAATCTTTTTTTTTTTTTTTTTTATTATCACACCGGCCGATTCCCACCAAGGCAGGGTGGCCCGAAAAAGAAAAACTTTCACCATCATTCACTCCATCACTGTCTTGCCAGAAGGGTGCTTTACACTACAGTTTTTAAACTGCAACATTAACACCCCTCCTTCAGAGTGCACGTCATTTTCGGCTGATTTTCAGTAACGACTCACTGTTGTATAGCCCTTGTGGCTTAGCGCTTCTTTTTGATTATAATAATATATGCAGTAACGACTCATTCAAAAAAGCAGTACTGTTCCTCAGGATATGCTTCCCGACGCTGTCCCATTGGTCAAGAAGGTCGTCATCAATGACATGAATGTTGCTGATGGTGTTAAAGAGAAGGACCAGGAACCCCGGCTTCAGCTCGAAGCCAACGACCACTACAGCACCGGCGGTGACACAAGCAATAAGGACGACCACCTTTACCACGGGATGAGCTACAACTTTGACAACGACCGGAGCAAGAACTTTGGACAGTACCAGAGTGCTGGCCTAAATGACTATGACAGCTCCGCAGGTGTTTCTCTTACGGAACCCGAAACACTTGATAGAAAGAAGAGATACGTAAGTATTGCAGTAATTTGGGAAAGTAATGTTTTGTTAGTTTATATATATATATATATATATATATATATATATATATATATATATATATATATATATATATATATATATATATATATATAATCAGAGACAATCATCCCTTGTGTAATACTGAACGGACGATAGTGTTACTTTGTTTCTGTTTTTTCTTCTTTATTCGCTTTCTCTTTTCTTTTACTCATTTTAATGTTTATCGTATGTTTAGATCTGGTTCTTACAATTCATTTTCTCTGAGTGATTAACTCTGCAACCTGTGAATAAATTATGCTTCAAGTTGAAGTGCAGGATTTCATCTTAAAACAAACACATACACACAGACACACACAGACACACACAGACACACACAGACACACACAGACATACACAGATATACACAGACATACACAGACACACACACACACAAACACACACACACACACACACAAACACACACAAATGGAAGGCATGGACATGATTGGAGAAAGAGACTACATTGTAGGTACAATTCAGTCCGGAGAACATAAAGTAGTCATTGGAGTGATGTATAACCCACCACAGAACTGCAGGAGGCCAAGAGAGGAGTACGAAGAAAACAACAGGGTGATGGTGGACACACTGGCTGAGGTGGCAAGAAGAGCTCACTCGAGCAGAGCAAAGTTACTGGTAATGGGCGATTTCAACCACAGGGAGATCGACTGGGAAAACCTGGAGCCACATGGGGGTCCCGAAACATGGAGAGCCAAGATGTTGGATGTGGTACTTGAAAACCTCATGCATCAACATGTCAGGGACACAACCAGAGAGAGAGGGGAGGATGAGCCAGCAAGACTGGATCTTGTGTTCACCCTGAGCAGTTCAGACATCGAGGACATCACTTACGAGAGGCCCCTTGGAGCTAGCGATCATGTGGTTCTGAGTTTTGACTATATAGTAGAGTTACAAGTGGAGAAGGTAACAGGAACTGAAGGGGACAGGCCAAACTATAAAAGGGGGGACTACACAGGTATGAGAAACTTCCTGCAGGAGGTTCAGTGGGACAGAGAAATGGTAGGAAAATCAGTAAACGAGATGATGGAATATGTGGCAACAAAGTGCAAGGAGGCAGAGGAAAGTTTTGTTCCCAAGGGAAACAGAAATAATAGGAAGACCAAAACGAGTCCTTGGTTTACCCGAAGGTGTAGGGAGGCAAAAACTAAGTGCAACAGAGAATGGAAAAGGTACAGGAGGCATAGGACCCAGGAAAACAAGGAGATTAGTAGAAGAGCCAGAAACGAGTATGCGCAGATAAGGAGGGAGGCCCAGCGACAGTATGAAAACGACATAGCATCGAAAGTCAAATCTGACCCGAAACTGCTGTATAGCCACATTAGGAGGAAGACAACAGTCAAGGACCAGGTGATAAGGCTGAGGAAAGAAGGTGGAGAACTCACAAGAAACGATCAAGAGGTATGTGAGGAGCTCAACACGAGATTTAAGGAAGTATTTACAGTAGAGACAGGAAGGACTCTGAGGGGACAGACCAGATGGGGACACCAACAAGGAATACACCAACAAGTGTTGGACGACATACATACAGATGAGGAGGAGGTGAAGAAACTGCTAAGGGACATCGATACCTCAAAGGCAATGGGACCGGACAACATCTCTCCATGGGTCCTTAGAGAGGGAGCAGATATGTTGTGCGTACCACTTACCACAATCTTCAACACATCCCTGGAAACTGGGCAACTACCTGAGGTATGGAAGACGGCAAATGTAGTTCCCATTTTCAAAAAAGGAGACAGAAAAGAGGCACTAAACTATAGACCTGTGTCATTAACGTGTATAGTATGCAAAATTATGGAGAAGATTATCAGGAGGAGAGTGGTGGAGCACCTGGAACGGAACAGGAGTATAAATGCCAACCAGCACGGATTCACGGAAGGCAAATCCTGTGTCACAAACCTTCTGGAGTTTTATGATAAAATAACAGAAGTAAGACAAGAGAGAGAGGGGTGGGTTGATTGCATCTTCTTGGACTGCAAGAAGGCTTTTGACACAGTTCCTCACAAGAGATTAGTGCAGAAGCTAGAGCATCAGGCGCATATAACAGGAAGGGCACTGCAATGGATCAGAGAATACCTGACAGGGAGGCAACAACGAGTCATGGTACGTAATGATGTATCACAGTGGGCACCTGTGACGAGCGGGGTCCCACAGGGGTCGGTCCTAGGACCAGTGCTATTTTTGGTATATGTGAACGACATGACGGAAGGGTTAGACTCAGAAGTGTCCCTGTTTGCAGATGATGTGAAGTTAATGAGGAGAATTAAATCTGATGAGGACCAGGCAGGACTTCAAAGAGACCTGGACAGACTGGACACCTGGTCCAGCAAATGGCTTCTCGAATTTAATCCTGCCAAATGCAAAGTCATGAAGATAGGGGAAGGGCACAGAAGACCACAGACAGAGTATAGGCTAGGTGGCCAAAGACTGCAAACCTCACTCAAGGAGAAAGATCTTGGGGTGAGTATAACACCGAGCATGTCTCCGGAAGCACACATCAATCAGATAACTGCTGCAGCATATGGGCGCCTGGCAAACCTGAGAACAGCATTCCGACACCTTAGTAAGGAATCATTCAAGACACTGTACACCGTGTATGTCAGGCTGTATGTCATACTGGAGTATGCAGCACCTGTTTGGAACCCGCACTTGATAAAGCACGTCAAGAAACTAGAGAAAGTACAAAGGTTTGCAACAAGGTTAGTTCCAGAGCTAAGGGGAATGTCCTATGAAGAAAGATTAAGGGAAATCGGCCTGACGACACTGGAGGACAGGAGGGTCAGGGGAGACATGATAACGACATATAAAATACTGCGTGGAATAGACAAGGTGGACAAGGACAGGATGTTCCAGGGAGGGGACACAGAAACAAGAGGCCACAATTGGAAGTTGAAGACACAAATGAGTCAGAGAGATAGTAGGAAGTATTTCTTCAGTCATAGAGTTGTAAGGCAGTGGAATAGCCTAGAAAATGACGTAGTGGAGGCAGGAACCATACACAGTTTTAAGACGAGGTTTGATAAAGCTCATGGAGCGGGGAGAGAGAGGGTCTAGTAGCAACCGGTGAAGAGGCGGGGCCAGGAGCTAGGACTCGACCCCTGCAACCACAAATAGGTGAGTACAAATAGGTGAGTACACACACACAGATGACGTGAAGTTGATGAGAAGAATTAAATCGGACGAGGATGAGGCAGGACTGCAAAGAGACCTGGAGAGGCTGGACATGTGGCCCAGAAACTGACTTCTCGAATTCAATCCTGCCAAATGCAAAGTCATGAAGATTGGGGAGGGGCAAAGAAGACCGCAGACAGAGTATAGGCTAGGTGGACAAAGACTACAGACCTCACTCAGGGAGAAAGACCTTGGGGTGACCATAACACCGAGCACATCACCGGAGGCACACATCAACCAAATAACTGCTGCAGCATACGGGCACCTGGCAAACCTGAGAATAGCGTTCCGATACCTTAATAAGGAATCGTTCAAGACACTGTACACTGTGTATGTTAGGCCCATACTGGAGTATGCAGCACCAGTCTGGAACCCACACCTGGTCAAGCACGTCAAGAAGTTAGAGAAAGTACAAAGGTTTGCAACAAGGCTAGTCCCAGAGCTCAGGGGAATGTCGTACGAGGAAAGGTTGAGGGAAATCGGACTGACGACACTGGAGGACAGAAGGGTCAGGGGAGACATGATAACGACATACAAGATACTGCGGGGAATAGATAAGGTGGACAGAGATAGGATGTTCCAGAGAGGGGACACAGGAACAAGGGGTCAGAACTGGAAGCTGAAGACTCAGACGAGTCACAGGGACGTTAGGAAGTATTTCTTCAGTCATAGAGTCGTCAGGAAGTGGAATAGCCTAGCAAGTGTAGTGGAGGCAGGAACCATACACAGTTTTAAGAAGAGGTATGATAAAGCTCAGGAAGCAGAGAGAGAGAGAGGACCTAGTAGCAATCAGTGAATAGGCGGGGCTAGGAGCTGAGTCTCGACCCCTGCAACCACAATTAGGTGAGTACACACACACACACACACACCTCACAAGAGGTTACTGCAAAAGTTAAAGGATCAGGCACACATAACAGGAAAGGCACTGCAATGGATCAGAGAATACCCGACAGGAAGGCAACAACGAGTCATGGTACGTGGCGAGGTGTCAGAGTGGGCGCCTGTGACAAGCGGGGTTCCACAGGGGTCAGTCCTAGGACCTGTGCTGTTCTTGGTATATGTGAATGACATAAGGGAAGGGATAGACTCAGAAGTGTCCTTGTTTGCAGATGATGTGAAGTTAATGAGAAGAATCAAATCGGATGAGGATCAGGCAGGACTACAAAGAGACCTGGACAGGCTACATGCCTGGTCCAGCAACTGGGTTCTTGAGCTTAACCCTGCCAAATGGCAAGTCATGAAGATTGGGGAAGGGCAAAGAAGACTGCAGACACAATATAGTTTAGATGGCCAAAGACTGCAAACTTCACTCAAGGAAAAAGATCTGGGGGTGAGTATAACACCGAGCATATCTTCTGAGGCGCACATCAATCAGATAACTGCTGCAGCATACAGGCGCCTGGCAAACCTACGGATAGCGTTCCGATACCTCAGTAAGGATTCGTTCAAGACTGTATACCATTTACGTCAGGCCCATACTGGAGTATGCAGCACCAGTTTGGAATCCACACCTAGTCAAGCACGTCAAGAAATTAGAGAAAGTGCAAAGGTTTGCAACAAGACTAGTCCCAGAGCTACGGGGATTGTCCTACGAAGAAAGGTTGAGGGAAATCGGCCTGACAACACTGGAGGACAGGAGGGTCAGGGGAGACATGATAACGACATATAAAATACTGTGTGGAGAAAGACGGGATGTTCCCGAGGAGGGACACAGACACAAGAGGTCACAATTGGAAGTTGAAGACTCAGATGAATCAAAGGGATGTTAGGAAGTATTTCTTCAGTCATAGAGTAGTCAGGCCATGGAATAGCCTAGAAAGTGGCGTAGTGGAGGCAGGAACCATACATAGTTTTAAGGCGAGGTATGATAAAGCTCATGGGGCAGGGAGAGAGAGGACCTAGTAGCAATTAGCAAAGAGGCAGGGCGAGGAGCTATGACTCAACCCCTGCAACCACAAATAGGTGAGTACAGAGACACACACAAAACAGTGGCATACTGCAACAAGGGATATACCAACAGGTGTTGGATGAATTACACACAACTGAGGAGGAGGTGGAGAAGCTCCTAAGTGACCTTGATACGTCAAAGGCGGTGGGACCAGACAACATCTCTCAGTGGGTCCTTAGAGAGGGAGCAGGGACACAACATGTGCCACTAACCAAAATCTTCAACACTTCCCTTGAAACTGGGCAACTACCTGAAGTATGGAAGAAGGCAAATGTTGTCCCCATCTTTAAGAAGAGAGACAGAAATGAAGCACTAAATTATAGACCAGTGTTACTGACATGTATAGTATGCAAAGTCTTGGAAAAGATTATCAGGAGGAAAGTGGTGGAGCACCTGGAGCAGAACAAGATTATAAACAACAGCCAGCACGGATTCATGGAAGGCAAATCCTGTGTCACAAACCTACTAGAGTTTTATGACAAGGTAACTATAGTAGGAAATGAGAGGGAGGGGTGGGTTGATTGCATTTTCTTGGACTGCAAGAAAGCCTTCGACACAGTTCCTCACAAGAGATGAGTACAGAAGCTAGAGGAAAAGGCACGTATAACAGGAAGGGCCCTGCAATGGATCAGAGAATACCTAACAGGGAGGCAAGAGAGAGTCATGGTCCGTGATGAAGTATCACAGTGGGTGCCAGTGACGAGCTGGGTCCCACAGGGGTCAGTCCTGGGACCAGTGCTATTCTTGGTATATGTGAACGACATGATGGAAGGGATAGACTTTGAGGTGTCCCTGTTTGCAGATGACGTGAAGTTAATGAGGAGAATTAAATCAGACGCAGACCAGACAGGTCTACAAAGAGACCTAGACAGGCTGGATGTGTGGTCCGGAAACTGGCTTCTAGAATTTAACCCCGCCAAATGCAAAGTCATAAAGATCGGAGGAGGGCAAAGAAGACCGCAGACAGAGTATAGGCTAGGAGGCCAAAGGCTGCAAACCTCACTCAAGGAGAAAGACCTTGGAGTGAGTATAATACCGAATACATCGCCAGAAGCACACATTAACAAGATAACTGCTGCGGCATATGGGCGCTTGGCAAACCTGAGAATAGCGTTCTGGTACCTCAGTAAGGAATCGTTCAAGACTTTATACACTGTGTATGTCAGGCCCATACTGGAGTACGCAGCACCAGTTTGGAACCCACACCTGGCCAAACACGTCAAGAAATTAGAGAAAGTGCAAAGGTTTGCAACAAGGCTAGTTCCAGAGCTAGGGGAAATGTCCTATGAAGAAAGGTTAAGGGAAATTGGTCTGACAACACTGGAGGACAGGAGGATCAGGGGAGACATGATGATGACATACAAAATACTGCATGGAATAGACAAGGTGGACAGAGACAGGATGTTCCAGAAATGGGACACAGAAACAAGGGGTCACAATTGGAAGCTGAAGACTCAGATGAGTCAAAGGGATGTTAGGAAGAATTTCTTCAGTCATTGAGTAGTTAGGAAGTGGAATAGTCTGGCAAGCGATGTAGTGGAGGCAGAAACTATACATACTTTTAAGACGAGGTATGATAAAGCTCATGGACCAGGGGAAGAGAGGACCTAGTAGCGGTTGGTGAAGAGGCTGGGCCAGGTGCTGAGTCTCGACCCCTGCAACCACAATTAGGTGAATACACACACACACACACACACACACACACACACACACACACGGGAACCATACATAGTTTTAAGGCGAGGTATGATAGAGCTCATGGGGCAGGGAGAGAGAGGACCTAGTAGCAATCAGCGAAGAGGCGGGGCCAGGAGCTGTGAATCGACCCCTGCAACCACAAATAGGTGAGTACAAATAGGTGATTACACACACACAGAATGTTTCAGAGATGGGACACAGCAACATGAGGTCGCAACTGGAAGTTGAAAACACAGATGATGAATCACAGGAATGTTAGGAAGTATTTCTTCAGCCATAGAGTTGTCAGGAAGTGGAACAATCCAGAAAATGATGTAGCGGAGGCATGATGCATACATAGCTTTAAGGAGAGGTTAAATAAAGCTCATGGAGCAAGGAGAAAGTGTACCAAATAGCGACCAGCAAAGAGGCAGGCCCAGGATGTATGACTTGTCCCCTGAAACCACAACTAGGTGAAAACACACACACACACAAGAGGTATTTTAGGTTGTTAAATCAGAGGGAAGTATTTATATCGGTTTAGTAGACATATGAAGGTACATTAGCAACATTAGGGTGATTAACTATAATAAGGGATGGCAGCTAGATATGGGAATAGATGCTTTGTTAGTTATATCAAAGGGTAGTTTGTCAGAGGATATTTTTTAACAGGTGATAATTAGTTTACAGTAGCTAATGTAATTATTTTTGAAGTATCGGTAGGAAATTAAAACATAAGTGAGTTACGTCAGAGAGATGGAGGGTCCGGGAATAATTATCGTTAGTGACAGCTACATCGAAGAATATTTGCCTCTAGTGTACACTTGTTACTTCAGGACAAATGCAACAACAGTAAATATCACGTATTAATTATATATTTCTGTGTTACTTCTCTTTGCATGCCTGTATTCTTGAACTATTACAAGAAAGCAGTCAAGGCAAACTTTGAGAAAAGGTTAGACATGTGGATAGGTGGGAATGGTTGCCTGGTTTGGGCCAGTAGGTCTGCCGTAGTGTTCTTCTATTCTTATGTTCTTATTTCTGTTTATCTCGCTCATTACTATTTACACTTTTCTCATGCAGGCGCCTGGACCCGCAAATACTGTCGGCAGCGCTAACCTTACTTTAACAAAGACCACTGCCCCCCTGGACCCTCTTAAGCCCGGCAACACCGTGGGTTACAGGCTGGACATCGCCTTGCCTGTGCTAAGTAGGTTACGTACTGTTTTCTAAACTCCTGAATTTACAAGCTGAGAGTTCTTATTATACTCAGCTCATTTCAGAGTCCCACGATCCTTGCTTCCTAGGATGATACCCACCCAGATACGTATTTACTGTTTGGTGAACAAGGGCAACAGCAGGTAAGGAGACTAGCACACCTCTGCACCTGTTCAGGATTTAACCCGGGTCCTCTGGTTGTGAGTCAGTGGAACTAACACTCAGCTGAGAGTCACCGTCAAGTTTTATTTGTTCTGGAAATAATTTATATTATGTTTTTGTATTCCTTGTAATATGTCATCGTCCTGTTATACTCCAGCAGCATACTTTTGTAATACTGTTATTCTTTTTTAGCATACTGTACTTTGTTATGCTCGGGTAGTATACTAAGTTATACTCTTGCAGTATACCATTACACTCTTGCAGTATACCATTACACTCTTGCAGTATACCATTACACTGGCAGTATACCATTACACTTGCAGTATACCATTACACTCTTGCAGTATACCATTACACTCTTGCAGTATACCATTACACTCTTGCAGTATACCATTACACTGGCAGTATACCATTACACTCTTGCAGTATACCATTACACTCTTGCAGTATACCATTACACTGGCAGTATACCATTACACTGGCAGTATACCATTACACTCTTGCAGTATACCATTACACTCTTGCAGTATACCATTACACTGGCAGTATACCATTACACTCTTGCAGTATACCATTACACTGGCAGTATACCATTACACTCTTGCAGTATACCATTACACTCTTGCAGTATACCATTACACTCTTGCAGTATACCATTACACTCTTGCAGTATACCATTACACTGGCAGTATACCATTACACTCTTGCAGTATACCATTACACTCTTGCAGTATACCATTACACTGGCAGTATACCATTACACTCTTGCAGTATACCATTACACTCTTGCAGTATACCATTACACTGGCAGTATACCATTACACTCTTGCAGTATACCATTACACTCTTGCAGTATACCATTACACTGGCAGTATACCATTACACTGGCAGTATACCATTACACTCTTGCAGTATACCATTACACTCTTGCAGTATACCATTACACTGGCAGTATACCATTACACTCTTGCAGTATACCATTACACTCTGGCAGTATACTATATATTCTCTGACTAAATTCTGTTATACTCTTGTAATATAATGCCTTTCAGTTAAAATTCATTCTGAAATATGGTTAACATACGATTTTTCATAGTTTCCCTGCCAGAGTAAGGAGCTTTCTCCGCTTTGAGCAGCGATTTTTTCCCCGTCCTCAGCATACTTCCCCCTCCCCTTTCCCGCTCTTCAAAGTGGCCGTGTAACTAGATTGCACTTATTTTCCATACCATATTTATTTCACTATACCTTTCAATAGCTCTTTTCATTATAATACAATTCCCCACCTTTATAAATCCTCCCCCCCCCCCCCACAACTATCATTGCTATTCTTCCCTCTTTACTCGATTTTCCCCAACCGTTCAGGGAAAATTTAACTAATTTGAGCATTTTCAACATTTCTGAAGAGTTTTAATTTATTTTTTTTTCCAAAAGTTTCCACTTCTTCCATGGTTTGAAATTTTTCATAATAGATTTAATAAAATCCTCTCTCCTGGTATGACATTGTGGGCTCTTGCTCTTCAGTGCCATAACAGGTAACTCTTACAGTTTCTCGTATCAAAAATGATTACTTTTCATTATCCAGGTACTTTGACTAGTATATAAAGTTTTAGAACTTTCTTGTGATTATAATAACTGATGAGTTAGACATATTTGCAACGTTTGGGTATCTTTATTATTGAAAGGTTTCAACAATAATGGTACCCAACTGTTGAACATGTGTCTTACTCATCAACTTGGCTATAATTTATACCCTTTTAAACATAATAATTCTTATCTTTTATTCCTCTCTCCCTCTCATTTTATTGCTGATTTTCTCCTCCCAGTTTATTCAAATTACTCTGATAATGCTACTCCTTTTCCTATTTTTTTCTTCCAATCTCAGCAGTTTTACTCTATAAATTAAATAATCATCAAGTCACTGTAGGAAAACAGCAACAGTATGTCTCAGTCCTCCTGTCACTAGAAATTTATCCTACCAATCCAACCTAATCATTATATCACTGGGAAAAATCCACACAAGCTAAACTCAATCTTCCAGTCACTCAGGAAAATTCTTCTGCAGGTTAACCCAATCCTTCTTTCACTGGGGAAATTTGCCACCAGTTGAATCAAATCCTCATATCAAATGGGAAAAATTCCCCACCAATCTAACCTGTGTCTTTTGCCACTCAGCAAAATATCCCTTTTTTTCCCTTCCATCCCATTGCCCTCATCCATGTGAAGTAGAATTAAATGAAAAATTCTTTGTCCACTTTCTCTTTCTTAAAGGTCTCATAAATTTTTCTTTCTATATTGTCTCCCTCTCTGCCACCCTTCCTACTCTGCATCTAACACCTGTCTTCCTCCCTTTCTCCTCTCTTTCTAAAATGGATGTTTCTCCCTATTTCACATAAGATTTATCTTCCTCTGACATCTGCCTTATTCCTTATTTCCCCTTTATTTTATATTTTAACCCCTGATCCTCCTTCAATTAACTTCTGTTTCCTTATTCCTCTTCTTTACTACTCCCCATTCCTCTTCCTTACTACTCCCCATTCCTCTAACACTGCCCTCTCCCTTTTCCCTCTAATGACTATTCATCTGTACTCCTAGCATGTCTCCCTCCCTACCCTTCCTAATGTTTTACTCCCTACTAATGGCTTCCTCCCTCCCTACTCCATCTAATGTCTTTCTCCCTACCTGTTAATTTAATATTTCTTTCCTACTAATATCTTGTCAGCTCCAATCCCCTTTTCATCCTTCTCTCCTTCCTTACTCTTTTATGCCTCTCCCTATTCCCAGTATTGCACCAAGTATGTTATATATTTATGTGGTATACAGAAGGTTATCCACATGTCCTGTAGTCATCTTTCCTGACTGTAAGCACAGGAGGTCAGGCATATAATGATGCCATGCAGTTCTAGATCGTCTTTTGACGGGCGGGTACCATGATGCACTCCTGACTTATCAGGGGTGAATTGGTTTGCTGACACGATTACCTCATTTATGGTAATCGTTTCAGCCAGACTCATTTGAGCCAGCAGCTAGCTCATACTTCTGTGCAACCACTGGTTCTCTGGTGTATTGTGTGTTCTCACTGTTAATAGTTCAACCTCATGCCAGAATATTTAACATTATATTAGGAACAATTTGAGAAAAGAGAGGAAAACGAATGCCATTCATTAAGAAAATGCCGTTCTGTTAATGTCCCAGATTTGAGTAAGACACTTACGGTGAAATGTTTCTACTTTAAATGTGTTCATCTGTAATAAATTTTGCTTTCCAAAAAAAAAGAAGAAAAAAAAGGCTTATACTGAATTCCTTGTTCATTTGTTTATAAATATAGTACATAGCAATTTTATGAAGGGTTAATGTATACATATGCCACAATTTTTGAGCCTTCCTCCTTTCCTAGTTGAGTTATGTTTCTGAGAGTGTTATCAGTCATTGTTTATAACTCAACTCAGTACTACAGGTCTGGAAAACAAGTACCGGAGCTGGTGAAACTCTTCCTACCTCTAAACGTCTCTCTCCACTACTCGTTATATCTCTATTCTTCTCTTCTTCTTCTGTTGGGTTTCAGGGCCACTGACAGCATCTATTCTTCTCTTCCTCCAGCGACGGGGATCGATCTGGTGGTGGAGATCTTTGTGATGGATGCGGTCTCAGGCATCACACCTTTCGCTCTCTGCGATGTTACCATCATCGCTATCGGTAGCAAGATCTCAAACTCTTCCGGTGGTGCCCTCACACCTGCGTCCGTTCCTATCAACAACCTGCTCAACCCCAATTTTGGCACCTTTGTAAGTCTCAAATCTGTCGAGGGATTTTCTGGGTGTGGTGGAATATGTGAGAGGACTTGTGAAAGGATGGCAGAGGATGCGAGAGGGAGAGGGATAGCTTTGAATGCACGAGTGTTAGAAGAAGGCAGAAGATATTTGGGAAGAATATGGGAGGATGACACAAATATGCAGAAAGAAGGTTAAAGGATGGTAGGGATATGTGTGAGAAAGATCTGTGGGAGGATGGCACATGGTGTGTGAGAATACGCTGAGATCAGTGGTCAGTACGCTGACATCAGTAGCACACGAAGTCATCCTGTCCTAAGCTATCTGGGAATTAGCGTGGGGTGTTACCGAGCACCATGGCTTGCTGTAGTGTTTTAGAATCTCAGGTTAAAGAGTTGAAGAAGGAGGTTCTACTTCTTCAGTAGGGAAATAGGAGGCTGAAGCTTCGCCTAGATGGGTTTGGGAGTTAGTGTGAGATGGTTGGCACTGATAAGGAGGAAACTTGCAATCCCATTCACTTATAACTCAGACAAATTCTATGGCAAATGTGATATGTATGCAAGGGATGGGGTTCATCTCTCTGGGGCTGGAGTGGCTGCATTAGCCAATACAATTGAGTGGGTCATTGATGACTAGTCTAGGACTTTAAACTGATAGATTATAGTGGTATGAGTGTTTGTGGGAAACAATCAGGCTGCAGTATTAGGGTTGAAAACTGCATATATTACCAGGATACCTCAAGGATATGTTTAAAAGACAATATTCAAAATAAAGTTGCCAGTAAAGGCAAAGCAATTGATCAACAAAGAGATAGTAGAGGGCATCAAGTGACTAGCTCCCATAAGGTTTACTATACAAAGAGTAGGAGTCTAAGAAATAAGATAGATGAGCTAAGATTACTTGCAAATTTAGGTAATATAGATATTATTGCTATAACGGATACCTGGTTTAGCCTGAAAGATAGAGAAATGCCTTCTGAATGCAACATATGGTTATAAACTATTCCACATCGATAGGGTCAATAGAAAGGGTGGTGGAGTGGTGATGAATGTCAGAGATCGTTTAAATTGTTGTGTTAGACAAGATATAAGATTAGAAACATCGGACACAGAATCTGTTTGGCTACAGTTTCTCGAGGGCCGTGAAAAATTAGTTTTAGGTGTGTTTCATAGGCCCCCATACCTTGACAGGGAGTGCAGTAAGCTGCTATGAGACGAAAATCATAAGGCGTCTAGGTATGAAAATGTTGTGTTAATGGGAGATTTTTAACTTTAGACAAATTTATTGGAACAATGTTACAAGAAATCTTGAGTCTAGTGACTTTCTTGCTATGATTTAGGATTACTTTTTAAAACAGTTTGTGACAGAATCAACTAGAGGAAACAATCTGCTTTACTTGGTTCTTGCCAACAAAGAATCACTGATGATCTTGAGGTTAATGATGAGCTTGGGAAAAGCGACCACAAATCACTTTTCAATATATCATGGAATTACCCAGATAACTGCAATCAAGTCTCTGTCCTAGACTTCCACTTGGCCAATTTCATGGGACTGAGAAATTACCTGGATGGGCTAAATTGAGATGACCGGATTGTGGGTCAGGTAGGTGGTGTTGGTTGCCAATATAACATTTTTCAAGAGCATAGTCCTAGCTGCCCAGACAACTTTTGCTCTGAATAGGGAAATTAGATCTAACAAAAATGATCTCAAATGGCTGAACAATATATTAAAACTTCTCATTGGTCAGAAGAGGGGATGGGCAGTTAAGAAATCAATATATTCAATTAAAGAGAGAAATAAAAAAAAGACTAAGAAAAGCAAAAAGGGATTGAGGCTAAGGTCACCAGGGATTCGAAGACTAACCTAAAAGGGATTGAGGCTAAGGTCACCAGGGATTCGAAGACTAACCTAAAAGGGTTCTTTCAGGTATACAGAAGTAAGATTAGGGACAAGATAGGCCCACTTAAGAGTAACTCAGGTCAGATCACTGACAGTGATAAGGAAATGTGTGAAATTTTCAGTATTTACATCGTCTCAGTTTTTACTCAGGAAGATACTAGTGAAATTCCAGAAATAATAAATTATGTAAAACAGGATGATAATAAACTGTGCACGAGTAGGGTAACTAGTGACATGGTCCTCAGACAAAGATAAATTAAAAGCTAACAAATCCCCAGGCCCTGATGTAAAGAGGAACTTAGCAAACCTTTGGCTGATCTTTTCAACATATCACTACAAACTGGCACAGTGCCAGATAAGTGGAAAATGGCAAATGTAATACCTATTTACAAGGAAGGTGACAGGTCCTTAAGCTTCGAACTATAGACCAATAAGCCATACCTCATAGTGGGAAAATTTATGGAATCAGTAATTGCCGAGGCAATTTGTAGCCATCTTGAAAGGCATAAATTAATGAATCTCAACACGGTTTTACAAAGGGGCGTTCCTGTCTTAAGAATTTACTAACTTTTTTCACTAAGGTGTTTGAGGAGGTAGATCATGGTAATTAATATGATATTGTGTATATGGACTTGGAGTAAGCTTTCAATAGAGTTCCACATCAGAGGTTACTGAGGAAACTTAAGCCACACGGAACAGGCGAAGAAATTTTTTCTTGGGTAGAGGCATGGTTGACAAATAGGCAGAAGAGAATTTGCATAAATGGGGAGAAATCAGAATGGGGGCACGTCACAATCAGTGTTCCACAAGGGGTCAGTGTTGGGCTCCTTTTTGTTTACAATTTACAGGAAGGCGGGGTAGGGGTCGGCCTAGGAAGGGTTGGAGGGAGGGGGTAAAGGAGGTTTTGTGTGCGAGGGGCTTGGACTTCCAGCAGGCATGCGTGAGCGTGTTTGATAGGAGTGAATGGAGACAAATGGTTTTTAATACTTGACGTGCTGTTGGAGTGTGAGCAAAGTAACATTTATGAAGGGATTCAGGGAAACCGGCAGGCCGGACTTGAGTCCTGGAGATGGGAAGTACAGTGCCTGCACTCTGAAGGAGGGGTGTTAATGTTGCAGTTTAAAAACTGTAGTGTAAAGCACCCTTCTGGCAAGACAGTGATGGAGTGAATGATGGTGAAAGTTTTTCTTTTTCGGGCCACCCTGCCTTGGTGGGAATCGGCCAGTGTGATAATAAAATAAAAAAAATAAACAACATAGATGAGGGAATAAATAGCAACATAAGCAGATTTGCTGATGACAACAAAATAGGCCGTCCTGGCCCATCCAATTCATTCTAATGACATTAGAGCACTCCAGGATGATTTGAATAGACTTATGCAAAGGTTGGAGAAGTGGCAGAGGCAGTTCAATATAGACAAATACAAAGTTCTAAATGTTGGACAGGAAAATAACCATGCCACATATGAACTAAATAATGTAGATCCTAATATTGCTGTTTGCAAAAAGGATTTAGGAGTTCTGGTTAGTAGTAATGTGAAACCAAGACAACAGTGCATAAGTGTTTGCAATAAAGCTTACAGAATCCTTGGCTTCATATCTAGAAGCATAAATAATAGAAGTCCTCAGGTTGTTCTTCAACTCTATATATCCTTGGGTAAAACTCATTTAGATTATGTTGCACAGTTCTGGTCACCATATTACAAAATGGATATAAATACACTGGAAAACGTACAGAGGAGGATGACAAAGTTGATCCCATATATCAGAAATCTTCCCTATGTGGATAGACCGAGGGCCCTGAATCTGCACTCTCTAGAAAGGCATAGAATTAGAAGTATGATTGAAATGTATAAATGGAAAACAGGAATGAATAAAGGGGATGTAAATAGCGTGCTGAAAATATCTTGCCAGGACAGGACTCGCAGCAATGGTTTCAAGTTGGAAAAATTTAGATTCAGGAAGGATATAGGAAAACACTGGTTTGGTAATAGAATTGTGGATGAGTGGAACAAACTCCCAAGTACTGTCATAGAAGCTAAAATGTTGTGTAGTTTTAAAAATAGGTTAGATAAATACATGAGTAGGTGTGGGTGGGTATGAGTTGGACCTGACTAGCTTGTGCTACCAGGCTTGATGTCGTGCTCCTTCCTTAAGTGGATATGACCTGACTGGGTGGGTCATTGGTCTAAGCCAAGGGGTGACATGTACCTGCCTTGCATGGGCCAGTAAACCTGTTGCAGTGTTCTTTGTTATGTTCTTTTGTAATAATGTGTGGGAGGGATGGGTGGCAGTGGGTAGGAGGATGGTAGAAAGTGTAGGTAGGGTACCAGATGTATGGGAAGAATGTGTGAGAAAGGTGACAGGGAACATGTGTATGCTTATTAATCTGCACATGTGTATTGTTTCTGATTTTGAATTACTCTTTGAATTCACCAAGAAGCATTCCTAAGTGCTCCAATTTTTTTTTTTTTTTTTTTTTTTTGCCTCTGTTCTCTACTTCGTTGCCTAAATGGCATTTACCCAAGTATTTAATACATTTATTGGGCCTTTTCTTAGTTTTCAGACCATTTATTTAATATTTACTCAAATGTTCAGTTCGTTTATAGCACCAAAACTAATAAGTTTATAGGATGTGATGAAATGACAAGTAGGGTTAAATCCCCTATATGACTAACCTGTCTACGACTGACATTTTTCATCTCTGAGGCTGTCTTCAGTTGTTAAGTATTATCTGGAAACATTCACCCCCCCCTACCCCCTAAAAAAAAAAAATTCATGTTCAGTCAGTGATGCCATTACCACCTCTTTATTCTCTGATCAAGAGCTATCATATTTCTTCCTTTTAATTAAATCTGCAAAGTACCAGTAACTTAACATCTTAACCATCTCACTCAGGCATTTTCATAAGATTATTCAACACTAGATAATGACCCAGTGATTGATTTAAAGTGCAGTATTCATAAAGAATGCAAAGAAATTCGCTATTGACCCATTGTATAGTTTTTCAATATATTTTTTTCAACAAATCGGCTGTATCCCACCAAGGCAGAGTGGTCCAAAAAGAAAAACGAGAGTTTCTCTTTTTAAATTTAGTAATTTATACAGGAGAAGGGGTTACTAGGCCCTTGCTCCCGGCATTTTAGTCGCTTCTTACAACACGCATGGCTTACGGAGGAAGAATTCTGTTCCACTTCCCTGGGGATAAGAGGAAATAAACAAGAACAAGAACTAGAAAGAAAATAGAAGAAAACCCAGGGGTGTGTGTGCATATATATGCTTGTACATGTATGTGTAGTGTGACCTAAGTGTAAGTAGAAGTAGCAAGACGTACCTGAAATCTTGCATGTTTATGAGACAGACAAAAGACATCAGCAATCCTACCATCATGTCGACATACGGTTATACTTGATCACTCTTTTTATGGTACTGAAATAATAATAATAATACTCGGTGCTTCTGCAGCAGGTAATTAGAGAGCGTAGTCGTAGACAAGAATAATATCAAAATAAGTATGAAAAAGCAGGAAAAAATCAATATTAATGAAATTTAAAAATGAATATCAAAAAAGTATGAAAATGAATATTATCCATAAAAAAGTTTAAAAAAATATCAGAAATAAGCATTGAAAAAGTGTAAATTTAAAAAATAATAAATTATCAGAATTAAAAAAAAAAGAATGAATTAATTACTAACATTTACATTTTCTTCCTTTTCACAACAGTACGATCGAGCTATCATTGATTTCGGCAACGTGACAAACAGTGATACATACTCCTCAGGACAAACGGACTACACCGACAGCACCATCAGCATCACCTTCACCGCCACCCTGGTCATCAACAGCAACTACAACAACAACACGGTGGTGGTTACAGCAGGAGCAGAGTACGACTCCCAGAACATGGTGTGGGTCAGCCAGGAGACTCATAACTTCAGCATGACTGCAGTGAGTTGCTTCTAGCCAGCTCCTACATGTACATCTTCACAGCTAACCCACAAAGTGAAAATATAAACTATTTTCAGTTCGTCCTGGGTTGTTAGCAAATCAAGATTTGATTATGGCTTACAATGCACCCACCCTCCTATAACCACAAACTTCTGCCCCACATTCTAATACTGCATTTTTAAAACTATTCCAACCCTCTTCAACTCCCCCACTGTTCGTACTTGAACCAGTCCGCCTTTCTGCCAATAGTTGCTTATATCTCACCTGAACTTCCTCCTCCCTTAGTTTATACACACTCACCTCCCTCTTACTTGTTGCCATTTTCCTCTTTTTCCATCTACCTCTTACTCTAACTGTAGCTACAACTATATAATGATCCGATATGTCAGTTGCCCCTCTATAAACGTGTACATCCTGAAGCCTACCCATCAACCATTTATCCACCAATACATAATCTAACAAACTACTTTCATTATGTGCTATATCGTACCTTGTATATTTATTTATCCTCTTTTTCATAAAATATGTATTACTTATTACTAAACCTCTTTCTACACATAGCTCAATTAAAGGCTCCCCATTTTCATTTTCCCTGGCACCCCAAATTTACCTACTACTCCCTCCACAACATTTTTGCTCACTTTAGCATTGAGCAGTCCCTGGCTAACACCCAGCATTCTCAAATCCATAAATACAAAACACCGATATGAAAAACAGTACAGAATGGGTCACATAACCAGAGACCAAACAAAACATTACTCGTAAATCCTAACCAGCCTGATAAGAAGGGCAAAAAAATTGTATTATGAGAACAGATTATCCAACTTACGAGGTGATATAAAAAAGACCTGGAAAACCCTATCAGAAATTCTAGGAACAAAAAAGATATCACGAAATAGCGAAATAAAATTAGCAAAATCAGATGAACCCCAACTCCCACCAACAGAAACAGCAAACAGACTTAATGATTTTTTCTCCACTATAGGACAAAACCTTGCCAATAAAATCCCAAGCTCAGATACCCCACCAAATGACTACCTCACTGGCAACTACCTGAACACACTGTTCCTAGCTCCAACTAACCCATACGAAGTCTCCCTTATTATCAACGCACTAAAAAACAAGGCAGGAGATTTAAATACCTTACCACCCTTTATATACAAAAAAGTGTCACAAGTGCTATCTCCAATCATTGCAACACTCTTTAACAAATCCATTGAATCCTCCACCTTCCCTACAGTTCTCAAAATAGCAAGGGTCACCCCGATCCATAAAGGAGGAGACCAAACAGAGTTGAATAACTATAGGCCAATATCCAACTTACACCCTCTCTCAAAAATCTTCGAAAAATTAATTCATAAATGAATCTACTCCTACCTCATCTCCCAAAACATTCTCAACCCCTGCCAATTTGGATTCAGGCCTAATAAAAATACTAATGATGCTATTATACACATGCTAGAACATATATACACTGCAATAGAGAAAAAAGAAGTCCCACTGGGGATCTTCATTGACTTACGTAAAGCTTTTGATACAGTTGACCATGACTTGCTCCACATAAAATTGTTGCACTATGGTATAAGAGGGCACTCCCTCAACTACCTCAAGTCATACCTCAGCAACAGAAGCCAATATGTGTACGCAAATGGGGCAAACTCTTCCGCACAACCAATTACAGTTGGTGTCCCACAGGGAAGTGTCCTTGGCCCTCTTCTCTTTCTCCTATACATAAATGACCTACCAAATGCTTCGCAATTACTCAAACCCATACTGTTTGCAGATGACACTACATACGTCTTCTCTCACCCGAGCCCAGTCACGCTAGCCAATACTGTAAACACCAAATTACAGAAAATATCTACCTGGATGAGGACTAACAAACTTGCACTAAACATTGACAAAACCTACTTCATTCAGTTTGGTAACAGAGCAACAGATGTCCCTCTTAACATAATGATAAATGGATCACCTATCACAAAGCTAACAGAGGGAAAATTCCTAGGAATCCACCTTGATAATAGACTCAAATTTCATACACATATACAACAAATTTCTAAGAAAATTTCCAAGACCGTAGGCATACTATCGAAGATACGGTACTATGTTCCACAGCCAGCCCTCCTGGCCCTATATCACTCTCTTATTTACCCCTATCTCACCTATGGAATTTGTGCATGGGGCTCAACAACAATTAACCATCTCAGACCACTAATTACCCAACAAAAGGCTGCAGTCAGAATGATGATAAATTCCCACTACAGGCAGCACACTCCACCAATATTCAAAACACTAAACCTACTCACCATACAAAACATCCATACTTATTACTGCACCTATTACATACATAGAACACTTAACTCTGATATTAACCCTCCCCTCAAACATCTCCTTGCCAACCTCAACAGAACACATGACCATACCACAAGGCACAGATCACTCTTTGATGTTCCTCGTGTCCATCTCACGCTGTGCAAAAACTCAATGCACATAAAAGGCCCTAAAATCTGGAATTCATTACCTGTAAATATAAAAGAAACACTACCTGTTTATAAATTCAAGTCTCTTCTCAAAGATCACTTACTCACCCAAAACCAATTAAATACTGAATAACTGAACCTTATAAATTGTATATCTTAAATGTTTCTCACAATTATACCACATAAATGTTAAACCTAAGACCCAATCTAACTTTATTTTTTAAATACACTACCTAACAGAATACTCCATTCGACTGAATGTACAGCAATGTATGCAACCATATGACCTGTCTTTGTAATACTCATTTGTGCTTTATTGTTATCTGTTTACAATAATGTTTTATCACTGATTACATCATTGCTTAGTTAATCTTAAGTTAATTTTAAGCCAGCCCATAATGCTATGCATACAAGTGGCTTTGGCATGCTGCTCTTACCTGTATTTTTTTGTACCTCTGAATGTATGTATGCTCAAATTCCCAACCACCATTACTCTCACACTTGATTCAAAACTCCCCACGCATTCACTCAACATTTCCCAAAATCTCTCCATCTCCTCTACACTTCTCTCTTCTCCAGGTGCATATACACTTACTTTAACCCACTTTCCACATCCAACCTTTATTTTACTCCACATAATCCTTGAATTAATACATTTATAGTCCCTCTTTTCCTGCCATAACTTATTATTCAACATTATTGCTACTCCTTCTTTAGCTCTAACTCTATTTAAAACCCCTGACCTAATCCCATTTATTCCTCTCCACTGAAACTCTCCCACCCCCTTCATCTTTGTTTCACTTAAAGCCAGGACATCCAGCTTCTTCTCATTCATAACATCCACAGTCATCTCTTTCTTATCATTTGCACAACTTCACGCACATTCAGACTTCCCACTTTAATAATTTTCTTCTTATCATTATTTTATTACAGGAAAAGGGGTTACTAGCCCATTGTTCCTGGCATTTTAGTTGACTTTTACAACACGCATGGCTTGCGGAGGAAAGATTCTTATTCCACTTCCCCATGGATATAAAAGGAAAAGTAATAAGACCAAGAACTATTAAGATAAAATCAAAGAAAACTCAGACGAGTGTGTATAAATAAACATGTACATGTATGTGTAGTGTGACCTAAGTGTAAGTAGAAGTAGCAAGACGTACCTGAAATCTTGCATGTTTATGAGACAGACAAAAGACACCAGCAATCCTACCATCATGTAAAACATTTACAGGTTTCCGTTTTACACTCACTTGGCAGGACGGTAGTACCACCCTGGGCGGTTGCTGTCTACCATCCTACTACCATATAGAAAATTGTGAGGAATAGCTTTTTTCAAGATTGATGGACAGAACACATTGACTCCAGGCTGAGGGACTGATTACCTCATACTCCTCATATTCCACCTTTCTCTACACTGGACTGAGCAATCCAGCTGACGAAACTTTTCCAGAAAAAACATACAAAAATGTTGCAGAAGTGTCTCATTGATCAGCTTTTTCCTTCTTTCACACTAAGCTATCCTGATAAGCATTTGTATCTAATTTCTACCCTATACCAAGTTGACACTTTTCTTTCCACACAGGGTTCCTATGTTCAAAGTATTCAAATGAGTTCTCCGACCACCCTGGCCCAGTACTCAGGAGGCAGCTTCAGCATCGACGCCTACCTCACCAACCCATTCGATACTCTCACCTTCGAAGTCTACACCAACCAAGATTTATATGTGAGATCTCTTTTGATGTGTGTGCATGCATGTATGAGTGTGTACTCGTCTATATGTGGCTGTAGTGATGGATATTTTTATATTTGGCCTCCACTTCTCCATTTGCCACAAAGTTGTGTTTGCGTAAGTGTGTACTTGTGTGTACATGTGCATACATGAATGCACACCTACATGTGATTGCAGGGGTCAAATCATGGTTCCTGGTTTCGTCTCTTCACTAGCTGCTTCTGGGCTCGCTCTCCTCACTTCAAGAGCCCTAACACACCTCTTCCTACAGCTATGTATGTATCCTGCCACTCTCCACTTTACTGTCGAGGATGTTTCACCATCTGACCAGTTTAAAGCTAAAGAAATGCTTCCTAACATCACCCTACCTCACCTGTGTTGTCGACTTCCATATGTGCCCACCTTTTTTTTCCTGTGTACTCTCCTATATGTGATTGCAGGGGTCAAGTCATCGCTCCTGGCCCTACCTGTGTGCTCTTGCATGCGTGTGTACATTACCGCTCCCCATATACAGGGGGTTGTGTACGTTTTACATTTGTGTAGTGAAACATAACAGTTTTCCCTTCCTTTCAGGACCAGTTCACCATCTCCCAGATGTTCATTTTGTCGAAGGGGTCCAACTTCGTTTGCATGCTGGACTCGATGATAACAACAACGTACTATGACTCTGCCTCTGGTAGAACAGTACAACGAGCGACCCTCATAGCCCCACTCATAATTAAGAATCTTGACTACAGTGAGTACTAATGGTCATTTTCAATGACCCCCCCACAAATTGGAAATAAAACCTTAGAGGAAGATTTCCTTTTTTTCGTTTGGTGTTCGTATTTATATGATATTTATGGGTTAGTTGTGATTTTTTCTGGCCATGTTACTGTGGTTTTATTTTAAAAAAAAAGTCATGATTTTTTATTTTTTTTTATTAGCACACTGGCCGATTCCCACCAAGACAGGGTGGCCCGAAAAAGAAAAACTTTCACCATCATTCACTTCATCACTGTCTTGCCAGAAGTGTGCTTTACACTACAGTTTTTAAACTGCAGCATTAACACCCCTCCTTCAGAGTGCAGGCACTGTACTTCCCATCTCCAGGACTCAAGTCCAGCCTGCCAGTTTCCCTGAATCCCTTCATAAATGTTACTTTGCTCACACTCCAACAGCACGTCAAGTATTAAAAACCATTTGTCTCCATTCACTCCTATCAAACACGCTCATGCATGCCCGCTGGAAGTCCAAGCCCCTTGCACACAAAACCTCCTGTACCCCCTCCCTCCAGCCTTTCCTAGACCGACCCCCACCCCGTCTTTCATCCACTACAGACTGATACACTCTTGAAGTCATTCTGTTTTGCTCCATTCTCTCTACATGTCCAAACCGCCTCAACAACCCTTTCTCAGCCCTCTGGACAACAGTTTTGGCAATCCCGCACCACCTCCTAACTTCCAAACTATGAATTCTCTGCATTATATTCACACCACACATTGCCCTCAGACATGACATCTCCACTGCCTCCTGCCTTCTCCTCGCTGCAACATTCATCACCCATGCTTCACACCCATATGAGAGTGTTGGTAAAACTATACTCTCATACATTCCCCTCTTTGCCTCCAAGGACAAAGTTCTTTGTCTCCACAGACTCCTAAGTGCACCGCTCACCCTTTTCCCCTCATCAATTCTATGATTCACCTCATCTTTCATAGACCCATCCGCTGACACGTCCACTCCCAAATATCTGAATACATTCACCTCCTCCATACTCTCTCCCTCCAGTCTGATATCCAATCTTTCATCACCTAGTCTTTTTGATATCCTCATAACATTACTCTTTCCTGTATTCACTTTTAATTTTCTTCTTTTACATACCCTACCAAATTCATCCACCAACCTCTCCAACTTCTCTTCAGAATCTCCCAAGAGCACAGTGTCATCAGCAAAGAGCAACTCTGACAACTCCCACTTTGTGTGATTCTTTATCTTTTAACTCCACGCCTCTTGCCAAGACTCTCGCATTTACTTCTCTTACAACCCCATCTATAAATATATTAAACAACCATGGTGACATCACATATCCTTGTCTAAGGCCTACTTTTACTGGGAAATAATCTCCCTCTTTCCTACATACTCTAACTTGAGCCTCACTATCCTCGCAAAAACTCTTCACTGCTTTCAGTAACCTACCTCCTATACCATACACCTGCAACATCTGCCACATTGCCCCCCTATCCACCCTGTCATATGCCTTTTCCAAATCCATAAATGCCACAAAAACCTCTTTAGCCTTATCTAAATACTGTTCACTTGTATGTTTCACTGTAAAAACCTGGTCTACACACCTCCTACCTTTCCTGAAGCCTCCTTGTTCATCTACTATCCTATTCTCTGTCTTACTCTTAATTCTTTCAATAATAACTCTACCATACACTTTACCAGGTATACTCAACAGACTTATCCCCCTATAATTTTTGCTCTCTCTCTTGTCCCCTTTGCCTTTATACAAATGAACTATGTATGCTCTCTGCCAATCCATAGGTACCTTACCCTCTTCCATACATTTATTAAATAATAGCACCAACCACTCCAAAACTATATCCCCACCTGCTCTTAACATTTCTATCTTTATCCCATCAATCCCAGCTGCCTTACCCCCTTTCATTTTACCTACTGCCTCTCGAACTTCCCCCACACTCATAACTGACTCTTCCTCACTCCTACAAGATGTTATTCCTCCTTGCCCTATACATGAAATCACAGCTTCCCTATCTTTATCAACATTTAACAGTTCCTCAAAAAATTCCTTTCATCTTCCCAATACCTCTAACTCTCCATTTAATAACTCTCCTCTCCTATTTTTAACTGACACATCCATTTGTTCTCTAGGCTTCCTCAACTTGTTAATCTCACTCCAAAACTTCTTATTTTCAACAAAATTTGTTGATAACATCTCACCCACTCTCTCATTTGCTCTCTTTTTACATTGCTTCACCACTCTCTTAACCTACCTACCTCTCTCTCTCTCTCTCTCTCTCTCTCTCACTCTCTCTCTCCATATCTCTTCCCTCCTTGCATCACTTCTACTTTGTAAAAACTTCTCATATGCTAATTTTTTCTCCCTTACGACTCTCTTTACATCATCATTCCACCAATCGCTCCTCTTCCCTCCTGCACCCACTTTCCTGTAGCCACAAACTTCTGCTGAACACTCTAACACTACATTTTTAAACCTACCCCATACCTCTTCAACCCCATTGCCTATGCTCTCATTAGCCCATCTATCCTCCAATAGCTGTTTATATCTTACCCTAACTGCCTCCTCTTTTAGTTTATAAACCTTCATGTCTCTCTTCCCTGATGCTTCTATTCTCCTTGTATCCCATCCACCTTTTACTCTGTGTAGATACAACTAAAAAGTGATCTGATATATCTGTGGCCCCTCTATAAACATGTACATCCTGAAGTCTACTCAACAGTCTTTTATCTACTAATACATAATTGAACAAACTACTGTCATTTCGCCCTACATCATATCTTGTATACTTATTTATCCTCTTTTTCTTAAAATATATATTACCTATAACTAAACCCCTTTCTATACAAAGTTCAATCAAAGAGCTTCCATTATCATGATACCTGCATAAATAGTTACTGTCACAGGATCAATTGACATGTATAAAATACTTTATAGGAAGCCCCCTTGTTTTCAGGGTATTTCAGAGAGCCATAAAATTAATTTATTATTACTGGACAGTTAAGCTAGAGACAAAATCATGGCTGGTATTAATTCCACATAACACAGTAGTGTTGCGAGAAAGTAAATAAGTTCACATATGTCGTTTCCTGATATGAATTATTAAGTGTTCATTTGTTGTGGGAAACTAAGGATGTGAGTCATTCATAGACAGTGTACCCATCTTTTATTATAATTAGAATCTTTATCATTATAATTAGAATCTTTATCATTAGAATTAGAATTTTTAATACATGTATTATAATTAGAATCCTTAAATTTATAATTAGAATCCGTAACATTATAATTAGAATCCTTAACATTATAATTAGAATCCTTAACATTATAATTAGAATCTTTACCATTACAATTAGAATCTTTTTCTTTAACACAACACATACATTGTACTCACCTAATTATGGTTGCAGGGGCAGATGTTTGTATGCATATATGTATGAATGTAAAAAGACCTGCTATATTTCAAAGCAGCCAAGTTGATTTTATGAGCCTGTGTAAAGTTTGGGTATGTCTATCCAACTGAAAATATCTTTTATTTTCACCAGCTGCTTTAACGGCTGCCCTGACCAACTCCAACTTCCTGATGCAGCTGGGATTTAACATCTTCCTGGTTGACGCTAAGGCTGGGGATGTGGTGAATGTTGGTGTCGGACTGATCATTGGAGTCACCACCATCTGGACTGGAAACGTCACCATTACTGTCACTGCTGGTTCTATTCCTGTGTCTGCGACACCCACCTGGAGTGCGGTGAGCTCCTGGAAACTAAGTACCCAGAACTAGATAATTCTCGTGATAGATTCAGAATTTTGGGGAAGAATCATTACCCAGTTTATAAAAATGGCATACATATGAAACAAAAGAAGGTAATTTAAGCTGCCACTACCATCCATTATGAAGGCAAGTAGAAAGTTTGCAGAATAAGTTTCAATTGCAACAACATTTATCTCTTTGCCAAACAGTATAATATTCCTAAAACCAGACAATGTTGCCAGAAAAAACACAATATTTCTAGAACAATGTAGTTTTCTTGGACCTATGCAGTGCTTTCAGAAAAAAAATTATAACTCAAAGAACTTGATATCTTTATAATTATTGTTGACATGTAGTTCTTCCTGGTGTGTGTAGGTGAACCCGGTAACCACAACAGCGGTCGCTAATGGAGGTACCGCCACCTGGGGCTTCACATTGACCATCCCTAGCAGTCAAGATGTCCTGGTGGATTGTTCTGCAGTCCCTGGTTCTGGAGGTGAGTACCTGTCAAAAGTGCTTTTGAATTGTTGGTGCTTTTGAATTGGTTACCATGGAGAACTACCTTGGGTAAATGTTGTTGTTGGTGAGTTTGTGTTTGAGGAAGACCTGCCTAGTATGGCCATTAGGCCTGATGCAGTGTTTCTCCTGTATTCTGTTCATATATAGGTCTAGTACTTCCCTATGAATATAAAGCAGAGGAGCCTAGAGACTGGTACGAGGAAAATAGTCTGACATATGCCTAACTGTACTCTTGGGCACTCTTTCAAAGGCTTGTATTTTGTGTTGGAGTGTTTACCTGAGAAATAATTCTACCTCTTGTTTCAATAATTAAATAACGTTATTAGAGAGAGAGGTAGAAGGTTAGGAGGGTAATGGGAAGCCCTCCAAAAAAAAAAAGCTTCTGTGATCTTCATAATGCTGAGTTTACTCATCTTCCTTCTTTGTGTTCACTTTCTTCAGCCACTGTGTGCAGTTTTGCTTATGGAAGCGTGGGAGTAAACATTGCCAACATACCCAATATAGAAAACCTCTTGATTAATGGATCTGATGGCTCCATGAAGTTCACTGAAGATTTCAACTCGACAGGCACTGTAAGTCTTCTCATATCTTGTATTTGAAGTATGTATCTGTTAATATTTACCTATTTTTTTGGTAGTTACTGAAGCAGAGCTATGCTCACTGACATGACTGAGCCAGCACAAAATGTGACAACAAACTTCAGCTCAGTTCCTGGGAGAAAAAGAAACCTTGAAGTAAAAATAGGCTATTCTCAAGGTTAGGTTAGGTAAGGTTTGTCAGAAAACAGGATAAATGTTTCCTGACGCGAGTCTTAGTTGCATAACAATCCCACAGCTGGAGCTTATGGTCATCTGACCGAGGCCTTTTGCTGGCTTACACATCCACCCTTTTAAAAATTAAGGTTAGTTAACTTTACAGTGGACTCTCAGTTATTGGCCAACTCGGTGATTGGCAGGTTTTTTGGCTCCCGGTGATCGGCCGTTATTTCGGTGATCGACCATTTCGGACATGTCCATCCGCAGGCTGGGGCTACTTGTGAGTCAGTTTTGTTGTGTCTTTTGGTGCATGAGGCAGCTTCTGCTCATACATGCAAACATTTTGCTTGTTTTCCATTTTTTTTTTTTTTTGCAGTGCAACCACAAAATAAATAACCATGGTTCTAAAGAAAGTTCCTAGTAAAGTTCCTGTGGTAAAGAAAGTGAGAAACGCCATGGGATTTAAGCGTGAAGTGTAGCAGGCATGCAGGGAGTGTAGCAGGCATGCAGGGAGTGTAGCAGGCATGCAAGGAGTGTAGTGGGCATGCAGGGAGTGTAGCAGGCATGCAGGGAGTGTAGCAGGCATGCAGGGAGTGTAGCGGGCATGCAGGGAGTGTAGTGGGCGTGCAGGGAGTGTAGTGGGCATGCAGGGAGTGTAGCAGACATGCAGGAAGTGTAGCAGGCATGCAGGAAGTGTAACAGGCATGCAAGGAGTGTAGTAGGCATGCAGGAAGTGTAGCAGACATTCCAGAAGCCAGCATTAGTCTTCAATAAAGGTATGTAATTCTGATTTAATTGTTAAAAAAAATATTTTTTGGTGAATATTTTTGTCTAGAGTGGATTAACTGTATATACATTAATTCTTATGGGAAATATTATTTCAGTTTTGGGCCATCCTTCTGGAACGGATTATGGCCGATACCTGAGGGTCCACTGTAATTAGTATATATGCTCAGGGTGTTTTGTCTTCAATGTTTAGTTTTTGTATATATTATTTTATTTGGTTAAAGCATAATCTGCTTATTCCAAGAAAATATGTAATTTATATGATAATCTCTATCCCCATTGTGTTACAAAAACTGTTCTCCTTTATTTTATTATTGCTCTTGCTCATTTTTCCATCTATTGGACAACGAAACTACTCGTGTTATCTGCCAATTCTTAAGTGCCTTCTTTTCTTTCATGCATTTATCATACAAATACACCAAATACACCAAAACACTGTACCTAATTGCTTTTAGCACTACATTCATGCTCCCTTCTACCTCCAACAGAGGTAGATGGGATTAAGAATGATTAATAAATGGGATTAAGAATGATTAATGAATTGGATTAAGAGTGCTCTACTTCACCATTCACCTCTGATTCTTCCTAACTCTTATTAGATATTTTTTTTTTCCCTGATCAAGACATACCATTACTGCCTCCTTCCATCATCGACATTTAATGACTCAAAATATGCTCCCCATCTTTCATATATGTCCACCATCCTATCTAACATTTTTCCGCTTTCATTTTTAAGTTCCAAGTCTTTTTGATTACTAGGCTTTCTCATCTTATTAATCTCTCTTCCAAACTATTTCTCATTCTTAGCAAAATTTGCTGATGACTTGCCCATTTACTCCTTGCTTCTTCTTTAGTACTCGCACCATTCATTCTTTTTGTTTCTACATATACTCTGCTTTCCATGTAATTTTTTTATATTGTAAAAACTTCTTGTATGCTAACTTTTCTTTCCACTCTCCTTACCTCATTATAGCCCTAATAATTTTTCTTCTCTCCCTCACTCACCCTCCTATAACCACAAACTTAATGCTACACACCTCGTACCTCTTCGACCTCATTTCCTGTTTTCTGTAACCTATTCTTTTAATAAATGCTCATGTTTCTAATTAATCTTCACCTGGCTTTTAGTTTTACTGTAATTACCGCTACATAATGGTCCGTCTGATAAGTCGCTCTTTTATAAACATACGGATCTGGAAGTTTAATCATGAACCTCTTCTCCAAAAATACATCTTAAGTAAATTTCTGCTATTATTAACTATATCATATCTCCTATACTTTTCTTATTCTTAAAAGAAATATTACTTATTACAAATTATTCTCTATTCAATTCAGTTAGAAGCCTTCCCTAAATATTTGTAAAAATTATTTAAACTCTTGCCAATAACACAATTAAATCTTTTCAAAACTTTCAAAGTGTCATTGAGCATGTCATCATGTATTCAAGACCCATGTCAGGCAATTTTCTTTGAATAAACTAACAACAATTAAGCTCATACTTGTGCATGTCATTGCAGTTCACAATAGCTGGCGCCAATGACATCACCTTTGAGGTCTCTGTCCAGTATTCAGGAACTGCTCGTCCTTCAACAACATTGACATGTTCTGGTGGCCTGTCTGCAACACTCGCTGCTACTTCTGGGGTATATTTTCTCACACTTCCCTTATCTTTTCCTGTGTTCTGTCCGTGATTGTTTACCTGGTCATGGCACAGATTAGGATCTGTTTCAGGTTTTAGTTACTTAGCATTTTCTACAGGGATGTGTTGCTTAAGAGGCATGATTGAACTCCATATGGATTGTAAAATATTACTGACCATTGTCTGGATGATCTCTTCTCGCGCGCACCCGCGCGTGTGTGTGTGCGCGTGCGCACGTGTGTGTGTGTGTGTGTGCACGCGTGTGTGTGTGTGCATGCGTGCGTGCGTGTAGTCACGAAAGAACTTGGAATTTCATTATTCTTTCACAGTTGTAGTTTGGCATATTCTGAAATCACCCGTTTACTGTGATCTTATTGCGTATGTATGTATGTATGTATGTATGTATGTATGTATGTATGTATGTATGTATGTATGTATGTATGTATGTATGTATGTATGTATGTATATGTATATATATATATATATATATATATATATATATTATATATATATATATATATATATATATATATATATATATATATATATATATATATATATATATATATATTTCTTTCAACACACCGGCCGTATCCCACCGAGGCGGGGTGGCCCAAAAGGAAAAACGAAAGTTTCTCCTTTTGCATTTAGTAATATATACAGGAGAAGAGGTTACTAGCCCCTTGCTCCCGGCATTTTAGTCGCCTCTTACAACACGCATGGCTTACGGAGGAAGAATTCTGTTCCACTTCCCCATGGAGGTAAGAGGAAATAAACAAGAAGAACTAGAAAGAAAATAGAAGAAAACCCAAAGGGGTGTGTATATATATGCTTGTACATGTATGTGTAGTGTGACCTAAGTGTAAGTAGAAGTAGCAAGACGTACCTGAAATCTTGCATATGTATGAGACAGAAAAAAAAGACACCAGCAATCCTACCATCGTGTAAAACAGTTACAGGCTTCAGTTTTACATTCACTTGGCAGGACGGTAGTACCTCCCTGGGCGGTTGCTGTCTACCAACCTACCACCTATAATATATGTATGTATATATATATATATATATATATATATATATATATATATATATATATATATATATATATATATATAATATATATATTATATATATATTTTTTTTTTTCTCTCAACAAGTCGGTCGTCTCCCACCGAGGCAGGGTGACCCAAAAAAAAGAAAGAAAATCCCCAAAAAGAAAATACTTTCATCATCATTCAACACTTTCACCACACTCACACATTATCACTGCTTTTGCAGAGGTGCTCAGAATACAACAGATCCCTCCAAACTGCCAATATCCCAAACCCCTCCTTTAAAGTGCAGGCATTGTACTTCCCATTTCCAGGACTCAAGTCCGACTATATGAAAATAACCGGTTTCCCTGAATCCCTTCACTAAATATTACCCTGCTCACACTCCAACAGATCGTCAGGTCCCAAGTATCATTCGTCTCCATTCACTCCTATCTAACACGCTCATGCACGCTTGCTAGAAGTCCAAGCCCCTCACCCACAAAACCTCCTTTACCCCCTCTTTCCAACCCTTTCGAGGACGACCCCTACCCCTCTTTCCTTCCCCTATAGATTTATATGCTTTCCATGTCATTCTACTTTGATCCATTCTCTCTAAATGACCAAACCACCTCAACAACCCCTCTTCTGCCCTCTGACTAATGCTTTTATTAACTCCACACCTTCTCCTAATTTCCACACTCCGAATTTTCTGCATAATATTTACACCACACATTGCCCTTAGACAGGACATCTCCACTGCCTCCAACCGTCTCCTCGCTGCTGCATTTACCACCCAAGCTTCACATCCATATAAGAGTGTTGGTACTACTATACTTTCATACATTCCCTTCTTTGCCTCCATAGATAACGTTTTTTGACTCCACATATACCTCAACGCACCACTCACCTTTTTTCCCTCATCAATTCTATGATTAACCTCATCCTTCATAAATCCATCCGCCGACACGTCAACTCCCAAGTATCTGAAAACATTCACTTCTTCCATACTCCTCCTCCCCAATTTGATATCCAATTTTTCTTTATCTAAATCATTTGATACCCTCATCACCTTACTCTTTTCTATGTTCACTTTCAACTTTCTACCTTTACACACATTCTCAAACTCATCCACTAACCTTTGCAATTTTTCTTTAGAATCTCCCATAAGCACAGTATCATCAGCAAAAAGTAACTGTGTCAATTCCCATTTTGAATTTGATTCCCCATAATTTAATCCCACCCCTCTCCCGAACACCCTAGCATTTACTTCTTTTACAACCCCATCTATAAATATGTTAAACAACCATGGTGACATTACACATCCCTGTCTAAGACCTACTTTTACCGGGAAGTATTCTCCCTCTCTTCTACACACCCTAACCTGAGCCTCACTATCCTCATAAAAGCTCTTTACAGCATTTAGTAACTTACCACCTATTCCATATACTTGCAACATCTGCCACATTGCTCCTCTATCCACTCTATCATATGCCTTTTCTAAATCCATAAATGCAATAAAAACTTCCCTACCTTTATATATATAATATAATATATATATATAATATATATATATATAAGGTAATGTGTAAAGGTAGAAAGCTGAAAGTGAACATAGAAAAGAGTAAGGTGATGAGGGTGTCAAATGATTTAGATAAAGAAAAATTGGATATCAAATTGGGGAGGAGGAGTATGGAAGAAGTGAATGTTTTCAGATACTTGGGAGTTGACGTGTCGGTGGATGGATTTATGAAGGATGAGGTTAATCATAGAATTGATGAGGGAAAAAAGGTGAGTGGTGCGTTGAGGTATATGTGGAGTCAAAAAACGTTATCTATGGAGGCAAAGAAGGGAATGTATGAAAGTATAGTAGTACCAACACTTTTATATGGGTGTGAAGCTTGGGTGGTAAATGCAGCAGCGAGGAGACAGTTGGAGGCAGTGGAGATGTCCTGTTTAAGGGCAATGTGTGGTGTAAATATTATGCAGAAAATTTGGAGTGTGGAAATTAGGAGAAGGTGTGGAGTTAATAAAAGTATTAGTCAGAGGGCAGAAGAGGGGTTGTTGAGGTGGTTTGGTCATTTAGAGAGAATGGATCAAAGTAGAATGAAATGGAAAGCATATAAATCTATAGGGGAAGGAAGGCGGGGTAGGGGTCGTCCTCGAAAGGGTTGGAGAGAGGGGGTAAAGGAGGTTTTGTGGGTGAGGGGCTTGGACTTCCAGCAAACGTGCGTGAGCGTGTTAGATAGGAGTGAATGGAGACGAATGGTACTTGGGACCTGACGATCTGTTGGAGTGTGAGCAGGGTAATATTTAGTGAAGGGATTCAGGGAAACAGGTTATTTTCATATAGTCGGACTTGAGTCCTGGAAATGGGAAGTACAATGCCTGCACTTTAAAGGAGGGGTTTGGGATATTGGCAGTTTGGAGGGATATGTTGTGTATCTTTATACGTATATGCTTCTAAACTGTTGTATTCTGAGCACCTCTGCAAAAGCAGTGATAATGTGTGAGTGTGGTGAAAGTGTTGAATGATGATGAAAGTATTTTCTTTTTGGGGATTTTCTTTCTTTTTTGGGTCACCCTGCCTCGGTGGGAGACGACCGACTTTTTGAAAAAAAAAAAAAAATATATAATATATATATATATAATATATATAATAATATATATAATATATATAATATATATAATATAGTATATAATATATATATATATATATATATATATATATATATATATATATATATATATACATATATACATACGTACAATGGACCCCCGGTTAATGATATTTTTTCACTCCATAAGTATGTTCAGGTGCCAGTACTGACCGAATTTATTCCCATAGGGAATATTGTGAAGTAGATTAGTCCATTTCAGACCCCTAAACATACACATACAAATGCACTTACATAAATACACTTACATAATTGGTCGCATTCGGAGGTAAGCGTTATGCGGGGGTCCACTGTATATATATATTGTATATCTATATATGACACATCCTAGGTAGTAGGTTGGTAGACAGCAACCGCCCAGGGAGGTACTACCATCCTGCCAAGTGAGTGTAGAACGAAAGCCTGTAATTGTTTTACATGATGGTAGGATTGCTGGTGTCTTTTGTCTGTCTCATAAACATGCAAGATTTCATGTATGTCTTGCTACTTCTACTTACACTTAGGTCACACTACACATACATGTACAAGCATATATATACACACCCCTCAGGGTTTTCTGCTATTTTCTTTCTACTTCTTGTTCATGTGTATTTCCTCTTATCTCCATGGGGAAGTGGAACAAAATTCTTCCTCCGTAAGCCATGCGTGTCGTAAGAGGCGACTGAAATGCATGGAGCAAGGGGCTAGTAACCCCTTCTCCTGTATATATTACTAAATTTAAAAGGAGAAGCTTTCGTTTTTCCTTTTGGGCCACCCTGCCTCGGTGGGATACGGCCGGTATGTTGAAAGAAGAAAGATTTATGACACATAACAGCACTACTTTCTTAATTTATTTTTTGCCTATCTATGGTGTTCATAAATTCTTTCCTCCTTTCCCCATACAGACTAACAGGAAGGAAGATTTAATGTTGTTCGGTTTCATATTATACTTCCCAACTTCAACTTGTAGGAAAAACAAGATGCTTAAAGGCAACTTTTTCTTCGAATGCGAGCTTTACAGTGAATTGGAAAAAAAGCTCAGCATTAGAAGAAACATTGCCTAATATAAGTGCCATTGTCAGAATTATGTGTCCAGCTTATTTTTATCTTAGTTATATCCACCAGCTGACAAAGTTTTTTCGTGGTCAGCATTACATTTTCTCTGCTCCAAAATATGCTTCTGAGATGAACCACTAATGATAATGCAGATTCCTGATATGTATTTCTGATATTTCATCATCTGTAATAATAATAATATAATATCTTTATTTACTATAAGTACATGTACATGGTATACAGGCTTAGCGAGCATCAATGACATACCAGTATGTAGAAAGTCCCTTATTATGAAGAACATTTCGGGCAAATTAGGTCTTGGTCCCAGGATGTGACCCACACCAGCCGACTAACTCCTAGGTACCCATTTTACTGATAGGTGAGCATAGACAACCAGTGTAAAGAAACACACCCAATGTTTCTACCCGCACTGGCAATTGAATGCAGATCTTCATTGCGTGAAGTGAGAGCTTTAGCCACCAGGCCACGGGGCACTGTGATGCTAAATTAAAATGCAAATTCTATAGTTCATTTTACTCGTAGCTCATAACAAAAATGTTCAAAGTAAACAAAAGAGAAAGCTAGATAAATCCTGTATACAATGTGCAATGTGAACACAGGAAGCATAAATAAATACTTATGAACACTGAAGAAAAGTAGAGTGGGTAGCAAAAACAGTGATTTTATTTGTCAGAAGTGACATCAGCCATAATATAAATATAAGGAATTACTGTATGTTATTGGGCTAATTTCCAATCCAACTTTTTAGCAAAATGAACAATAGAAATTTATTAAAGCTGTCTGGAATCCCATGCAAAAGTAAAATTAATCTTTCAAGAATTTAATCTGTATCATCTGAGATGTTATGAGACCTAGGAGTATTAATCTTAAAATTAAAACATTGCTTAGACTTTAGAATCCATTGTTAATAAGACACTTATGGCACTAGGTAATGATAACATAAATAATTTTCTAATACATAAAATGTTTCAGCAGTACTGCAGAGAAAACTCCTCAGACTTTTGTATCAATACAGTGTGTTCTTTCCCACAGACTGGTAACATCAGCGACATGACTGGCACGGTGTCGCAGCTGATTACCTCTGACATTAACTGGTATAGCGGGTCACAAGCGGGTCTCTCAGTTAATCTAACTTTCCCAGGTAACAAACAAAATGCTTGTTGATTTATTAGAGCACAGTCAAGCCCCTTGTTTTTGAGAGCATACCAGACACAAGTTTATATAGAAGTTAAACATGTTATTCACTTTTCTACATTTCCACTTAACATCTGGCATGTTAAAATTTAGAAGATTTTCCTTAGACATCAAATTTACTTTTCACTAGACTAACACTCTTTGCACCAATCTAGTTCATACCTCTCTTCCCTCTATAGATTCTCCTGGTGTCTACTCTATTTCTTGTTCCTTGTCCTCTTCAGTACTTTGGAGAAACTGGCTGTTCTCTTTCTGACAGACTCAGGGAGCACAAAAGTAGTGTTAGGCTTGCTAACACCAACAATACTCTTTTCTGTCATTTCAGAGATCACAGTCATCCTATTGACTGTTCTTCTGCTAAAACTGTCTACCCCACCTCCCACTTTCACAGTCACCGTCTGGTTGAATCCTCCCTTATACACAACTTTCCTTGTATGAATCTTAGTCTTGGCTTTGTCTCTGTAGATGCCTTCCTTTCCCATTACTTTGTAAAATACTCCAAACTTCAGAACACCTGTGACTTAACCTGATTTTTTTTACCCCTTCTCCCTCTTCCCCTTTCCTCTTTCTCTATTGGGTTTTCTATAGCAGTGTGTGTGTGATGGACTAGCTCTGCTCTCCCTTAGTCCATGTTGTGGATTTTACCAAAACTTTGATTTTGAATATGTAGAGCAGATGGGTTGACCTGAGTAGTTGGCTAATTGAAGACACAAGCTTGGAGAGATGTGTTAAAAGCCCACTCTGCTATATTTCACCATTTCTGAGGCAAAAATCGCTATTGACTGGGAAAGAACAGAAATACTCCTTTATATGAATTCCAGCAATAAGAGATAAAATAATAGAGCTTTCTGTGATAGAAGCCATGCCAAACTTAAAAATGAAAAAGAGATCAGTAGAGGCCTAACCATGAGCTAAATGTAGTGGTGGGTGCAATTTTTGAGAAGACTGACATAAAGGCTTAGGGCATGTGACCTGGTCTCATTTTCATATAAATTCTCCTTCGTTACTTTTCTCTGCATGTTTTCTGTGATGAGAGCCATAATGTATAAATGATAATATTTTAACATGCATTCTCTTTTACAGTTCTGACACATAAATTCCTTCTTAACTCATGTGATCCCTATTTAAAATCTTATGTATGAACAGTATCATAAACCATATGATTCCTCTGTTTATGCTGTAATTCACACATTATTGTTACAGCTGGTGGAACACCCTATCAATCACTTGTGTTAGAGAGTGCTGGAGACCTTAGTGTGTCGGGGTGGGGAGCTAGAGCCTGTGAAGTCAGGATTCTCTCAGCTGGCAAGGCTGTACCCTGCATCGCCGGCTTTACTGACGACATCAACGCGCAGACACTCATGTACCTAGCGTAAGTTGTGTGTCATGTAGAAAGTGACAGTGACGGAGACTGTGAAGGAGAAAAAAAGCGTTAGCGGTGGATGAAAAGTGTAAGTGATGGTATAGGTGGAATAGAGTAATTAATGATAACAAGGACTGATATGGGTGGAAAGGAAGAGTGCACTCAGTGGTGATAAAGACTGGTGTTGGGGGAGAAGTATAGTTACCAGTGGCAAGGATTGGCATGAAAAAAAAAATAATTGAAAGTGGTGAGGACTTCGTGAGAGAACCAGTGAAAATTAAGATGGATTATATGCGAGTAAAATGGTATGAGACATCTTGAGCAAACTAACGATCAGTGTTGAATAAAACAGATGAAGGTAGATAAGCCTTGATAAATGTATCCCATCATCCCTCAAGGAAAATTCAGAGAGAACAGAAAGAAGAAAGGTTTACAAGTGTAAATACTAATTAGTGATCGACTTTCAAAATTGTTCCCTATCCTCCTCACCCTCATGGTCAGCTTTGTTAAAATGAAGAGATACAATGTATTTTTACATAGTATACACTTTCTCCCTCCCTCCCCCCCTCCCTCCCCCTCCCTCCCCCTCCCTCCTTCAATTTTCTTCCTCTTCCTTTCTCTACTTCCCTCCCTCCCTCCCTCCCTCATTTGGAATCAAGAGATACAATGTATTTTTACATGGTATACACTTTCTCCCTCCCTCCCCCCCCTCCCTCCCCTCTCCCTCCTTCAATTTCTTCCTCTCCCTTTCTCTACATCCCTCCCACCCTCCCTCAACATGAAGCAGGTATAGAAAGAACATATTGTAAAGTAAATCTTAGGGTTTCCAGGTTCTGATGTATTCAAGGCCGTGCTGCTCCCACAGGAAGAATGACTCTGTGTTTAATGATGGAATGCGGCTGCCAATGGGACCAGCGTGTGGTACTAACAGGCTCACCACTGGGAAACCCAGCGACTACAAGGTGTCTATTAGGGTAGTCTACTACATGCCTACACCCCAACCCACTGCCGTAGGTAAGGATGGAGATGGGAACATGGAAGACTGTGGGGTAAAGTAAGGGCGTATAGAAGGGCTGGGAAGGGGAACAAGTGGAAGGGACATTACCTTCTACACTTGGAATATCATATTGAAATACAAAAGAAGGTATCTAATAACATTTCCACCAGTTGGTTAAAAACAAAATATAGCAAAAAAAAAAAAAAAAATCCAACACTTCATCCATAAGGAAACCTGAAATTAATATATTAATCAACTTAATACAGGACCCTCATAGAATATCGTGATCATCAAAGGTTGGTCCTAAGTCAAAATTTACTGTTTTGTGCAGTCAGCAGAGCGATAAAGTTTGAGATATCTTGAGGATCCTACATATAACCAGACCTCTGGCTCAGTATCATTATCACTAGGAGTTTACACTCGCTGCTGTTTTACGGTCAGTCGTAGCAATATATAGAGGAGACACGTTTGCAGCAGTTTGGTATTTTATTGTCAAAATGTTTCATGTACACAGCAGGCTTCTTCAGTCAAATACTACAGAGGGGACAGTAGAAGCATTGGATACTTAAAGATGATGTGATCAGTCCATCAACCTCAAAAATTGACTTTTGAGGTGGTCACTGCCTCAGCATGGAAAAAGAGTTCAGCTCAATAGAGTGGAGCTGAACTCTCTTTCCAGGGTGAGGGACTGGAGTTTACCTGGAGAGAGTTCTGGGGGTCAACGCCCCCATGGCCCGATCTGTGACCAGGCCTCCTGGTGGATCAGAGCCTGATCAACCAGGCTGTTACTGCTGGCTGCACGCAATCCAACGTATGAGCCACAGCCTGGCTGGTCAGGTACCGACTTTAGGTGCTTGTCCAGTGCCTGCTTGAAGACTGCCAGGGGTCTATTGGTTATACCCCTTATGTATGCTGGGAGGCAGTTGAACAGTCTCGGCCCCTGACACTTATTGTATTGTCTCTTGACGTGCTAGTGACACCCCTACTTTTCATTGGGGGGATGTTGCATCGTCTGCCGAGTCTTTTGCTATCGTTGTGAGTGATTTTCATGTGTAAGTTTGGAACTAGTCCCTCTAGGGTTTTCCAAGTGTATATAATCATGTAACTCTCCCACCTCTTAAAAGCACATCTTCAAGGTTGGTGGACTGATCACATCATCTCGACACTCCACTGCTTCTGCTCTCCCCTCTGTATTCTACTGAAGAAGCCTACTGTGTAGGCCAAACATTTAGGCAATAAAGATACCAAACTGTTGAACATGTCCTACTCATCTACTAGCCGGTATCACATACTTTTACATAAAAGAATTCACCTGTTCCCACCTCCACCTTGTTTGATTAAACCAAAAAATGTCTTCTCCTAGCTGGAAGGTTCAATCTCAGTGTGGGAATCAGTTTGGCCAGTAATCTCATCTGGACTGGTTGGGATTCCTTCACATACACTACCGCTGCTCCGACATCTCCCACAGTGGTCTTCACTGTAGCCCCCTCCTCAGTTCCCATTGCTAGCATTATGCCCGGCGTGCCACAGGTTATCAAGGTAAATACTTCCGTTCTTTACCCCTTTTTCTAATTCACTGATCTGATTATAAGCTTTAAGGTAAAACTGGTATTCTTTTTGTCATAGACTTTTTCAATATTCTTTTTTAATTGTTGTTAAGAATCCTTAGTTATTTTATTACTGTTAATAGTAGTAATATTAATATTATTTAATAATATTATTATTAATTAATGTCTTTAGTATAATAAATCAAAATTATCTTCACTATATGTTTCACCTATTGAAGTAACTGGTTGTATCATAATTAATTATACTGTTTTGTATATATTATGTTTTATGCATGAAGACTTATTTCCTTCCCATATTTACTTAGCATATATCCCTCCAGATTTACTTAGCATATATAGTATATAACCATTCCATATTTGTTACAAAAGATTCCACTGTTCAGGGTTACACTGTGAAGTACATGCCTCTGTGTGAATACACAGAGATGCATGTGTCTTTATATATATACCTTGAGAGAAGTATATCTCGCAGTGTATATACAGTGAGAGTTTACTATAATGCCTAATTTAGAGACTGGAGTATCCTTGACGGGTTGGAAAGAAGTTATTTGCAGCCTTAATGATTCATATAGCCAATAATCTTTATCTCAAATAATCAGCCAATGTTCAACATTTGTCTCAGGTGTAGAGGACCTCATATGCTACATCAGACTATATTTGAAGGGTAACACATTGACTCCATCTGTACATCCGACAGTCATAAGTTCTGCAAGTTTGCAGATAAGTTAGCAAGTACATTCAAGTAACATGTTTTGTCTCATGCTTGTCAGATCATCAAACCTGCTCCCACACAGGTGTTATGTATCATTTAAATCAATAACAATTCTAATAATAATAATAATGATAACAGTAATATAATAATAATAATAATAATAATAATAATAATAATAATAATAAAGCTGGGGTTTGATATAAATGGTTTAGAAAAGTGACCAGTTGAAAAACGAGACACTTGTGCAACATATGGGAAATTTTACTGAGGAGATGTTTCGCCAGCCAGTGGCTTCCTCAGTCCAATACATACAGAGAAGAATGGTGGAAGTTGGGATTCCTTAAGTAATAGAAAGTGTGACATAGCAAAGCTTTCTTCCTGAATGTATGTTGAATGTTTTTTTCATCTCTCATGATTTACGTGCTGAATGATTCACAGTTTGTTTTTAAAGTGTCAGGTAAATATACATGCACAGGTCCTTTGAGTATGGATGAGTGCCAGTTTGGGAATTAAGAAAGAACCAGGAAAAATATGATGAGTTATCACAGCTGGGAAGCGATTACAGTGGACCCTCGACCAACGATATTAATCCGTTCCTGAGAGCTCATCGTTAATCGAAATTATCGTTAGTAGAGTTAATTTTCCCCATAAGAAATAATGGAAATCAAATTAATCCTTGCAAGACACCCAAAAGTATTGAAGAAAAAAAAATTTTACCACATGAAATATTAATTTTAATACACACAAACTGAAGAAGACATGTACAATTACATGACACTTACCTTTATTGAAGATCTGGTGATGATTGATGGGATGGGAGGAGGGGAGACTGTGGATGGTGTTAGTGTTTAGAAGGGGAATCCCCTTTCATTAGGACTTGAGTTGTCAAGTCCTTTTCTGGGGTTACTTCCCTTCTTCTTTTAATGCCACTAGGACCAGCTTGAGAGTCACTGGACCTGTGTCGCACAACATATCTGTCCATAGAGGCCTGTACCTCCCGTTCCTTTATTACATTCCTAAAATGTTTCACAACATTGTCAGTGCCACAATTAAACACTTGTTCAGGTTTCAGTTCTTCACTGTCTATGTACTCCTTGAATTCCTGCACATATTTTTCAGCTGCTTTTTGGTCCAAACTGGTAGCCTCACCATGCCTTATCACACTATGTATTCCACTACAATTCTTAAATCTCTCAAACCAACCTTTGCTGGCCTTAAATTAACTCGCATCACCACTAGTTGCTGGCATTTTTCTAATTAAATCCTCATGCAACTTCCTAGCCTTTTCACATATGATCGCTTGAGAGATGGTATCTCCTGCTATCTGTTTTTCGTTTATCCACACCAATAACAGTCTCTCAACATCTTCTATCACTTGCGATCTCAGTTTCGAAAACATAGTTGCACCTTTGGCAAGAACAGCTTCCTTGATTGCCGTTTTCTTGGCCACAATAGTAGCGATGGTTGATTGGGGTTTTGTGTACAACCTGGCCAGCTCGGAGATGCGCACTCCACTTTCATACTTAGCAATGATCTCTTTCTTCATATCCATAGTAATTCTCACCCTTTTTGCTGTAGGGTTGGCACTAGAAGCTTTCTTGGGGCTATGGTGACTTATTTTTGCAGGTACAATCACTAAAAAGGCTGTGATAATATGAAATGTTCCGATTGTATGCTTGGAAGTGACCGTGGTGGCTGGCTGGCTTGTAAACACTGGCCAGAAGTGGACGCATCTCAGACGGAACGAATCATGTTGGTCGAGTTTTTTAGTGCTAGTCGAGGCAAAATTTTTGCGTTAAAATGTATCGCTAGTCGGATTTAACGTTAGACAATGCCATTGTTGGTCGAGGGTCCACTGTAATTATAATCTCTGGGCAAGTTAATCTGGATGATGGCTTTAGAGTATGCCACTATGTGGCCTCTTTGGTGATCCTAGAATCTTCTAAGCCAACTGAATCTAAACATAGGCATTCATCCTTGTCTGTACAAACATTCCTTTTATTCCAGATTTTAAATTAATGGTATTTCCCCTATCATATCAAGTCAAAATTTAGACATTGTTTTTCCTGTATCTAAATACTCATGATGTGAACTGTAACTTTATAAGCATTCTAATTATAATCTTACCCCTGTGAATATTATCTATTATATACCCTTCATCAGGTGGTGTTGAAGACACCTCCAGGGTCTGTGGGACAATATTCGATTGTTTTCACAGTGAACAGTGTCAGCACTATCAGTCTTTGCAAAATTCTAATTCTTGACATTGGTAAGTGTCTTTTTTATATGTATTGTACTCGTATATAATTAAATGTTTATAATTAAAATTCTAACCCCTTCTCCTGTATAAATTACTAAATTTGAAAAGAGAAGCTTTTGTTTTTCATTTTGGGCCGCCCTGCCTCAGTGGGATACGGCCGGTTTGTTGAAAGAAAGAAAGAAGAATTACAATTCTTGTTTGTATTACAGGAATTTACCTGTATTGTATGTCTGTCTTTAATCATTTACCATAACTTTTTTGGCAGCAGTTTATGATTAGTTCACATTTACAGACAAATGTAAATTACAGTCATTAGTGGTATTATCTTGGGTTTCTCTTGCAGATAACAGATATTAAACCTAGCAAACTATATTGTTTTCTATATATTTATAGTACATAATAAATGGAAATCTGTGTATATACATGAAGAGATTACTTTAAAAATTATTATGGGAAAAAAGTTGTTCATCCTGAATCTAAATAACCCAAGTGCACATGATAGCTAACAAATGAATATCTTATACTTGAAGTTGAGATATACATGCAGAGCAACCTCTCTGGTTTGTCAATATGTATTTTTCAGATTTTTGCCTTGATAAAACTACAAAGTATGAAGCATTATCACAAAGGCTGGCTCTGCATTTGTATTTCATTATTATTTGTAGCACGTTTTTATATCCAACATCTTTGCCTATCAATAAATGATGCAAATCTATCTTGATACATTACTGCAACCAGGAAGTAACTATGCCTGTCTGGACAAAAACCCTTACTTCAAGGAGACAATCCCCTTCCAGCCCAACACCATCATTCATAGCCCAGTCAACTGGGGGCTCCAAGCCACGGTTAATTTTGGCATTCTTCGTAATTTGGGTAAGTGAACGAGGACTCTTGTTACACTATACGAGAATGTTAAAGCTCCTGTAAAGGAAGGAGAGGGGAGGTGGGATGAAACTGATGAAAAGCTCTTGATCCATGGAGTTAGAACTTCCTTTCCATGGATCCAGCATGATAATGACCCATTCCCAATCACTCTTTGACCCCTAAATGCTTAGCACTTCATAATAATTTTAATAACAGTAATCATTTATAAATTGTACGTGATAATTTGAAAAAAATCAGTACTATTATACATTTTTTTTTTTTTTTTTTTTTTTTTTCAACAAGTCGGCCGTCTCCCACCGAGGCAGGGTGACCCAAAAAAGAAAGAAAATCCCCAAAAAGAAAATACTTTCATCATCATTCAACACTTTCACCACACTCGCACATTATCACTGTTTTTGTAGAGGTGCTCAGAATACAACAGTCTAGAAGCATAAACATATAAAGATACACAACATATCCCTCCAAACTGCCAATATCCCAAACCCCTCCTTTAAAGTGCAGGCATTGTACTTCCCATTTCCAGGACTCAAGTCCGACTATATGAAAATAACCGGTTTCCCTGAATCCCTTCACTAAATATTACCCTGCTCACACTCCAACAGATCGTCAGGTCCCAAGTACCATTCGTCTCCATTCACTCCTATCTAACACGCTCACGCACGCTTGCTGGAAGTCCAAGCCCCTTACCCACAAAACCTCCTTTACCCCCTCTCTCCAACCCTTTCGAGGACGACCCCTACCCCGCCTTCCTTCCCCTATAGATTTATATGCTTTCCATGTCATTCTACTGTGATCCATTCTCTCTAAATGACCAAACCACCTCAACAACCCCTCTTCTGCCCTCTGACTAATACTTTTATTAACTCCACACCTTCTCCTAATTTCCACACTCCGAATTTTCTGCATAATATTTACACCACACATTGCCCTTAAACAGGACATCTCCGCTGCCTCCAACCGTCTCCTCGCTGCTGCATTTACCACCCAAGCTTCACACCCATATAAGAGTGTTGGTACTACTATACTTTCATACATTCCCTTCTTTGCCTCCATAGATAACGTTTTTTGACTCCACATATACCTCAACGCACCACTCACCTTTTTTCCCTCATCAATTCTATGATTAACCTCATCCTTCATAAATCCATCCGCCGACACATCAACTCCCAAGTATCTGAAAACATTCACTTCTTCCATACTCCTCCTCCCCAATTTGATATCCAATTTTTCTTTATCTAAATCATTTGATACCCTCATCACCTTACTCTTTTCTATGTTCACTTTCAACTTTCTACCTTTACACACATTCCCAAACTCATCCACTAACCTTTGCAATTTTTCTTTAGAATCTCCCATAAGCACAGTATCATCAGCAAAAAGTAACTGTGTCAATTCCCATTTTGAATTTGATTCCCCATAATTTAATCCCACCCCTCTCCCAAACACCCTAGCATTTACTTCCTTTACAACCCCATCTATAAATATATTAAACAACCATGGTGACATTACACATCCCTGTCTAAGACCTACTTTTACCGGGAAGTAGTCTCCCTCTCTTCTACACACCCTAACCTGAGCCTCACTATCCTCATAAAAACTCTTTACAGCATTTAATAACTTACCACCTATTCCATATACTTGCAACATCTGCCACATTGCTCCTCTATCCACTCTATCATATGCCTTTTCTAAATCCATAAATGCAATAAAAACTTCCCTATCTTTATCTAAATACTGTTCACATATATGCTTCAATGTAAACACCTGATCTACACATCCCCTACCCACTCTAAAACCTCCTTGCTCATCCGCAATCCTACATTCTGTCTTACCTCTAATTCTTTCAATTATAACCCTACCGTACACTTTTCCTGGTATACTCAGTAAGCTTATTCCTCTATAATTTTTACAGTCTCTTTTGTCCCCTTTCCCTTTATATAAAGGGACTATACATGCTCTCTGCCAATCCCTAGGTACCTTCCCCTCTTTCATACATTTATTAAACAAAAGTACCAACCACTCCAACACTATATCCCCCCCTGCTTTTAACATTTCTGTCATGATCCCATCAGTTCCAGCTGCTTTACCCCCTTTCATTTTACGTAATGCCTCACGTACCTCCCCCACACTTACATTCTGCTCTTCTTCACTCCTAAAAGATGGTATACCTCCCTGACCAGTGCATGAAATTACTGCCTCTGTTTCTTCCTTAACATTTAAAAGTTCCTCAAAATATTCTCGCCATCTTCCCAATACCTCCATCTCCCCATCTACTAACTCCCCTACTCTGTTTTTAACTGACAAATCCATATTTTCCCTAGGCTTTCTTAACTTGTTTAACTCACTCCAAAATTTTTTCTTATTTTCATTAAAATTTCTTGACAGTGCCTCTCCCACTCTATCATCTGCTCTCCTTTTGCACTCTCTCACCACTCTCTTTACCTTTCTTTTACTCTCCATATACTCTGCTCTTCTTATAACACTTCTGCTTTGTAAAAACCTCTCATAAGCTACCTTTTTCTCTTTTATCACACCCTTTACTTCATCATTCCACCAATCACTCCTCTTTCCTCCTGCCCCCACCCTCCTATAACCACAAACTTCTGCCCCACATTCTAATACTGCATTTTTAAAACTATTCCAACCCTCTTCAACCCCCCCACTACTCATCTTTGCACTAGCCCACCTTTCTGCCAATAGTCGCTTATATCTCACCCGAACTTCCTCCTCCCTTAGTTTATACACTTTCACCTCCCTCTTACTTGTTGTTGCCACCTTCCTCTTTTCCCATCTACCTCTTACTCTAACTGTAGCTACAACTAAATAATGATCCGATATATCAGTTGCCCCTCTATAAACATGTACATCCTGGAGCCTACCCATCAACCTTTTATCCACCAATACATAATCTAATAAACTACTTTCATTACGTGCTACATCATACCTTGTATATTTATTTATCCTCTTTTTCATAAAATATGTATTACTTATTACCAAATTTCTTTCTACACATAGCTCAATTAAAGGCTCCCCATTTACATTTACCCCTGGCACCCCAAATTTACCTACTACTCCCTCCATAACATTTTTACCCACTTTAGCATTAAAATCCCCAACCACCATTACTCTCACACTTGATTCAAAACTCCCCACGCATTCACTCAACATTTCCCAAAATCTCTCTCTCTCCTCTACACTTCTCTCTTCTCCAGGTGCATACACGCTTATTATAACCCACTTTTCACATCCAATCTTTATTTTACTCCACATAATCCTTGAATTAATACATTTATAGTCCCTCTTTTCCTGCCATAGCTTATCCTTCAACATTATTGCTACTCCTTCTTTAGCTCTAACTCTATTTGAAACCCCTGACCTAATCCCATTTATTCCTCTCCACTGAAACTCTCCCACCCCCTTCAGCTTTGTTTCACTTAAAGCCAGGACATCCAGCTTCTTCTCATTCATAACATCCACAATCATCTCTTTCTTATCATCTGCACAACATCCACGCACATTCAGACTTCCCACTTTGACAATTTTCTTCTTCTTATTCTTTTTAGTAATCTTTACAGGAAAAGGGGTTACTAGCCCATTGTTCCCGGCATTTTAGTTGACTTTTACAACACGCATGGCTTACGGAGGAAAGATTCTTATTCCACTTCCCCATGGATATAAAAGGAAAATTAATAAGACCAAGAACTATTAAGATAAAATCAAAGAAAACTCAGATGAGTGTGTATAAATAAATGTGTACATGTATGTGTAGTGTGACCTAAGTGTAAGTAGAAGTAGCAAGACATGCCTGTAATCTTGCATATTTATGAGACAGACAAAAGACATCAGCAATCCTACCATCATGTAAAACAATCACAGGCTTCGTTTTACACTCACTTGGCAGGACGGTAGTACCTCCCTGGGTGGTTGCTGTCTACCAACCTACTACCAATTATACATAGTTTTGCATTACCGCTGTTATGAAATGTACAATTTCCCTGACCCGGCTGTGGATTGAACATGTTCTTTTCTGATTGTACAGGAACTGGAACAATGTATCCTGGCAACGTTGGAGACGTTAACTCCATTGTGCTTGGTGTGGTGTTGAAGGGTGTGGCAGGGGGCACTGGAGTGCTCACAGCCACTCTCACAGGCTTTCCTAACCCACCAGCCACGGCTTCCCTCACCGTTTCTTCTGTCATGCCTGATGTGAGTTTTGGGAGGAGGACTTGAAGTAGTGGTAGTATACAACTTCCTCTCACATTACCTTTTTTCTTCCCCTTTTACCCTTCCTTCCTCTGCTCCTCTGACTCCCACTTCTCTTTCTCATGTTCTAGTCTTCTCCCTACAACTAATCTTACTCCAGCTAATCATCCTCCTATAAATAATCTTTCCCCTTCAAATGCTTTTCGTCCCATTTCTCCTCCAATTTTTTTTCCTGCTCCTTTTCTTTCTACTCCTTTACCTTATGCTTCTTTTCTTCCTGTTCATTATTTTCCTTATATTTTTCCTTTTCCTCCTATTCTTTTACTTCATATTCCTTCTTTTCCTTGTGCTCTTTTCTTACCTTTACCTAATTTTATCTCATTTTATCATTAATCGATAAGTGCTGACGAGTAGCGGCAGCGGCAGCAACGGTATCCTGCCAGCTCTTCTTTCTCAAAAAACATCGCTCAACAAAACTTGTGATGGCCTAAAGTGAAAGTTCAACTACATGAACCCACGTAGACCACAACATGACCCAAGAATACTAAGAATGTAACCCAAATCTTGACAAAATTAGAAGATCTAAGGAAGACAGCCCTGCTAACCCAAACACTGCCTCCGCTGCCAGACAATCACTTAACCCAAGCTCCGAGAAAACAAGCCTTCTCCTCCATTGCTACACAGTATCTACTTCAGTGATACTATGAAAGGATATCGCAGAAGAATCAACACCAGTAATAAAAGAATAACAGCAAGGACCCTAGAACTCAACTTGTCTACCCAGCAGGACGCCAGTGTATCATCAACCCCTCTCTCCGCCGCCACCCAAGGAACAACAACAACAGCAACAACAAACATGGCTGACTCCCCCTCCAACTCCACTCCCTTCAAAGGATTCACCCATGATAACTCAGGTATGATTATTCTTGACAATATCAAGGACTACATCGTTGCTCTAGAAAATGAAATCAAAGATATCAAAGCAACACTCGAGCGACGAGAATCCAAGATAACCAACCTCGAGAATAAGATCCAAAACCTTGAAGAGAAGATTACATCGGGAAGTGTTGACACAGAAAATACTCTAAAAGCAGCTATAGCCAGTCACACTGAGCAAATAACAACAATAAATATGAAGGTTGAAGAAGCAATCAAGGACTGGAATCAGAACATGCACACTCGACTAAATGAATACCTTGATTTCCAAGACGACAAAACTGAACAAGATAAGTTGTCTGATGCAGTTATAATAAACAGTCCACACATTCCTAGTGACATAACACAAGCACAGTGCAAAGAAACTGCTATCAGGATAATACAGAACCACGTACAAGTCATCGTGCAAAACAATGAAATCAAAGAAACACGTTTGCTAGGAAAACCAGGAAGTAAACACAGTATAATGATCCGACTTCATTCATACGATAAAAGAAAGGACTTAATTAAATCAGCAATTACAATGAAAAATGGAGTGTACATAAATGAGTGTCTAACAAAAAAACGTCAAAACCTTCTGTTCAGGCTGAGAAAACTTAAACAGGAAAATAAAATACATCAGTGTTTCACGCGAGATGGGAAAATACTAGTAAGGAAAACATCAACAGGACAACAATATACTATCTCAAATGAACACGATTTCTCTACCTTCCTTAGAAAAGCTGACATTTTTGTAACAGATTAGATAAGTGCCCTTAATACATATATACGTGTGGTGCATATAGTGTACGTTACTATTATATTGTACATTATTATTTTTATTATTTTTCATCACTAGCTAATGAAATACCTCCAATACTCTATACTTCTTTCTTACTACTATAAATTGCTCATAATTTTAAATTACAAGTCAAATCTTACTCCAAATTAATAATATTCATTATTCTTACCTGTCCATTTAATTTTGTTTATCACTACTTGTTTTTTAGTCACTTTTTATTGTGTATGCAATTAGTGTATATTCCAATTACTTTTTTGCAAGTACCAAAACTATCTTTTGCTAGCTAGTACCAACTACCTCATTTTTTTTTACTTTTATTGTGCAATAAACTGCTCAATTTATTTAATATTACAAATCAGATCTTACTCCTAAACCAATATTATTTCATAGTGACCACCTGTCCATTTAACTTTGTTTACCATTACTTAATTTTAGTCCCTCATATATTTTCTCCTTTATTTTAGCTTTATATAACTACCCTAGTTTATACATTCACAATTGTTAAAATAATCAAGGTGCTATTCTCAGGTGCTAAAGTAGAATAAGTTCACAACTTTGCCATTATATTCCAAAACTACCTTAGCTCATTATTTTACATTTGTTAAATAATTCAGGTGCTATTTTTTAGCTTAAGACTATTTACTTTGTTTTATACTTAATTCTAACTATAGATTCACTACAAATCTTATGATTACAAGCATTGATCCTGATACCAACCTCTTATTTTAATGACTTAAATGATTCAAACAGTTACTGTAATTACTACACTGCAGAACAATCAAAGACACTTCTCAGTGCCAACAACAACATAACTATCTTTAACTACAATATCAGATCTTTAAGCAAGCATTACGATGACCTCATAGCATTACTAAATTCCTTACATGCCAATATGTCCATCATTACACTAACTGAAACCTGGCTAAAGCCTGATAGTACAGATGTCTATGCCATTCCTGGTTACACAGCCATACACAACTGTAGGCCAGACCAACAAGGGGGTGGCACAGCCATATACTACTCAGACCAACTAGAATGTATCACTAATACTTGCACAAGGGATGAACATGGGGAATATATAATAGCCAAATTCAAATCCAAATACCTACAAAAACCTCTCACATTGATAAACATTTACAGAGTTCCACAGTCAAACATTAGCCAATTTAGTCAAAACCTAGGAAGTATGATAACTGATGCATGCATGAACAAAGATCACTTACTACTCTCAGGTGACTTCAATATAAATCTCCTGCAAGACCAGGACCCACACGTTACTGAATTCACAAACACAATGAGTAACTGTATGTTGCTACCAACAGTAACAAAACCTACAAGAGTTACAGAGACTAGTGTTTCCCTACTTGACCACATCTGGACCAACACCATATCCCCTTTAAAATCAGGCATAATTACAGATAATACCACAGACCACTACCCTACTTTTCTCATAACAACTCTTGGTAAATTACCCCAAGACACTACTAAAGTCACCTTCAGACTTCACAATGAGGCAGCCATTAATAACTTCACAACAGCAGTAGCAAACATTGACTGGCACACTGAGCTAGAAATCTATACAGATATTGACGAATGTATTAATAATTTTCTAAAAAAGACCCAATACCTCTATAACAAGCACTGCCCTAAAAAAACTAAACAGATGACAGCTAAGAGACTGAACAGTCCCTGGTTAACACCCAGCATTCTCAAATCCATAAATACAAAACACCAATATGAAAAACAGTACAGAATGGGTCACATAACCAGAGACCAAACAAAATGTTACTCGTCAATCCTAACCAGCCTGATAAGAAGGGCAAAAAAATTGTATTATGAGAACAGATTATCCAACTTACGAGGTGATATAAAAAAGACCTGGAAAACCCTATCAGAAATTCTAGGAACAAAAAAGATATCACGAAATAGCGAAATAAAATTAGCAAAATCAGATGAACCCCAACTCCCACCAACAGAAACAGCAAACAGACTCAATGACTTCTTCTCCACTATAGGACAAAACCTTGCCAATAAAATCCCAAGCTCAGATACCCCACCAAATGACTACCTCACTGGCAACTACCCGAACACACTGTTCCTAGCTCCGACTAACCCATACGAAGTCTCCCTTATTATCAACACGCTAAAAAACAAGGCAGGAGATTTAAATACCTTACCACCCTTTATATACAAAAAAGTGTCACAAGTGCTATCACCAATCATTGCAACACTCTTTAACAAATCCATTGAATCCTCCACCTTCCCCACAGTACTCAAAATAGCAAGGGTCACCCCGATCCACAAAGGAGGAGACCAAACAGAGTTGAATAACTATAGGCCAATATCCAACTTACACCCTCTCTCAAAAATCTTCGAAAAATTAATTCATAAACGAATCTACTCCTACCTTACCTCCCAAAACATACTCAACCCCTGCCAATTTGGATTCAGGCCAAATAAAAATACTAATGATGCTATTATACACATGCTAGAACATATATACACTGCAATAGAGAAAAAAGAAGTCCCACTGGGGATCTTCATTGACTTACGTAAAGCTTTTGATACAGTTAACCATGACTTGCTCCACGTAAAATTGTCACACTATGGTATAAGAGGGCACTCCCTCAACTACCTCAAGTCATACCTCAGCAACAGAAGCCAATATGTGTATGCAAATGGGGCAAACTCTTCTGCACAACCAATTACAGTTGGTGTCCCACAGGGAAGTGTCCTTGGCCCTCTTCTCTTTCTCCTATACATAAATGACCTACCAAATGCTTCGCAATTACTCAAACCCACACTATTTGCAGATGACACTACATACGTCTTCTCCCACCCGAGCCCAGTCACGCTAGCCAATACTGTAAATACAGAATTACAGAAAATATCTACCTGGATGAGGACTAACAAACTTACACTAAACATTGACAAAACCTACTTCATTCAGTTTGGTAACAGAGCTACAGATGTCCCTCTTAACATAATGATAAACGGATCACCTATCACAAAGCTAACAGAGGGAAAATTCTTAGGAATCCACCTTGATAATAGACTCAAATTTCATACACATATACAACAAATTTCTAAGAAAATTTCCAAGACTGTGGGCATACTATCGAAGATACGGTACTATGCTCCACAGTCAGCCCTCCTGGCCCTATATCACTCTCTTATTTACCCCTATCTCACCTATGGAATTTGTGCATGGGGCTCAACAACAAGTAACCATCTCAGACCACTAATTACCCAACAAAAGGCTGCAGTTAGAATGATAACAAATTCTCACTATAGGCAGCACACTCCACCAATATTCAATACACTAAACCTATTCACCATACAAAACATTCATACTTATTACTGCACCTATTACATACATAGAACACTTAACTCTGATATTAACCCTCCCCTCAAACATCTCCTTGCCAACCTCAACAGAACACATGACCATAACACAAGGCACAGATCACTCTTTGATGTTCCTCGTGTCCATCTCACACTATGCAAAAACTCAATGCACATAAAAGGCCCTAAAATCTGGAACTCATTACCTGTAAATATAAAAGAAACACTACCTGTTTATAAATTCAAGTCTCTTCTCAAAGATCACTTACTCACCCAAAACCAAATAAATACTGAATAACTGAACCTTATAAATTGTATATCTTAAATGTTTCTCACAATTATATCACATAAATGTTAAACCTAAAACCCAATCTAACTTTATTATTTTTTAAATACACTACCTAACAGAATACTCCATTCTACTGAATATACAACAATGCATACAACCATATGACCTGTCTTTGTAATACTCACTTGTGCTTTATAGTAATCTGTTTACATTAAAGTTTTATCACCGATGTCATCATTGCTTAGTTCATCTTAAGTTAATTTTAAGCCAGCCCGTAATGCTATGCATAGTATAAGTGGCTTTGGCATACTGCTCTTTTCTGTATTTTTTGTACCTCTGTATGTGTGCACAAATTTTTAAATAAATAAATAAATAAATAAATAAATGATGTTATCGATATGTATCAGTACTAAGCACGCCTAACACAATTTGTTGAACATGAATGGTATACAATATCAATAAGATGAAAATCAGATACATGTGAAACATTTGGATATCTTTACTGTAGATGTTTCGCCATCCTGTGGCGATAAAGCCACTGAATGGCAAAAACGTCTACAATAAAGATACCCAGATGTTGCACATGTGTCTAATTTTCAAGGTTAGTTGAGTATTCGTCTCACGAATAACGGACAAAGGATCAAGCCTTCACCATTCCTTGCTCTAAACAAATATAAATTTATTTTTCTACCTCCTTTAAAAGTACCTGTATAGGTCATCCATGGCAACATCTCTTGAAAGCTTATACCTCTCTCCATTTAGTGAGACAAATGTGGCGCAAAGATAAAAAAAACATTTTATTTATTTGTGTTTAAGATTTTTTACGATGACGAGTTAGAAATGTGGAACATCTGGGTATCTTTACTCATTGACGCTTTGCCATCCAGCGGCTTTATCAATATATACTTTTTCTAATGCCTTTATATTATGTTCATGTATTGCACCAATAAAGCCACTGGATGGTAAAACATCTACAAGTAAAGATACTCTGATGTTGCACATGTGTCCAATTCTTCATCTTGTTGGTACTGAATACTACCGATGTACAAGATTTATTTACCTTGGTATGGCCCTCGACAGCTGGGAGGAAACATCGTGGTCACAGCGCAGGGCGTGGACGGTACCGGCAATGCCTACGATGGCGTCATGAAGTTGGTGAACTTCAACCTGACAGTACCAGCTGGCTATGGCAAGGAAGTCACCGCAACCATCACCAATAACGCCGCTTCAGTCTTCACCATCTGCTTCGCTGCTGTCATCTTTGTAAGTGAACTCTGTCTCATCTCTGTAACTCTTCAAGGGAGGTGCCTAGATGCTAGGTTGCTCTTGGAGTGATTCTCAACTTTCCTACATAAGTCTGCCTCATTTGATGGTCACATGTGTGATGAGAGATGCACAGTTTTGTTCTCACTGTGAAATGTGAGACCTACATAAAAATTAATTCATAATTACGTGTGAGGGGTTGCATCCATTTCTAAGAAGGGCTGCATGCATCCAGTGAGCCACAGGTTGGGGACCCTTGGATTAGAGGGTTAGAACCTTGGTAATCCAGCAAGCATGTGCAATTAAGATTTAAATTGGTAGATATAGGAAATGTAAGGCTTTGGCTTGCTGTTGGAGTGTAAACATGATGAATCTTATTAACAGATACTACAAGGAAACCCTTAGCAGAATCTGAGGTTGGAATGTTGGAAGAATGGCTTGATTTCTTCAATTATCAACTTAAGAAATTGCGGTTCACTGATTTGTCATGGAATCATGATATCTGCGTCTCTCTAATGTATAAACGAGGCGAACACATTTCCTTTTTTGTTTTCACAGGCTGGACAGAACCTGCCTTGCTTAATTCCCCCACAAGTTATATCTAACCTGACCGTGAACACAGCCACACAACAAGTGATGTCAGTGCAGTTCGGTTCAGTCTGTTATCGTCAGTTTACTAACAACTCCTTCGATGATGTGGTGAGTGTGACTCATTTTATGTTGAAAGAAATAAAGTAAAATCAGTTATAATGATAAGGGTAATATTAAAAATAATTACAGATAATAAAAACAGTAAGAATGATATAAATATAATTATAATTTCAACTATAATAATAGCATAAGCCATCAGCATATTTGTTAGCCCTCTAATTACAGATGTAGTGTAAATAGCAAAAAATCTATTTTATTCCATACAAATAATTCTTATACTTCTTTTCATGGTTGTTAGATTAATACATCAAGTTATGTGCTTGGCAACCAGAGGATCGAACTTTCTATTCCCTTTGCGCTGAGTAACCCACATAAGTTAATAGCTTCACATCAAATGTATATAAAAAAATACTAGGCAAACAGATCCTTCTTAAGTACTTCTTATAGATCTAGCTGTCTAATTATAGAATTTCTTTGCTAGTAATATCTAAGAATTTATATGAAGTGAAATATCTAACTTCTGTTGATATACGACGAGCTCCCTCTCGAACAAAGCTCAGCACTACCAAACAATTACGATCTGCCAGAACTTCACTGTAAACTATTTCGTGTTGCTTCACATTTTTTTTTTTCAACAAACCGGCCGTATCCCACCAAGGCAGTGTGGCCCAAAAGGAAAAACAAAAGTTTCTCCTTTTGCATTTAGTAATATATACAGGAGAAGGGGCTACTAGCCGCTTGCTCCCGGCATTTTAGTCGCCTCTTACAACACGCATGGCTTACGGAGGAAGAGTTCTGTTCCACTTCCCCATGGAGATAAAAGGAGATAAACAAGAACAAGAACTAGAAAGAAAGTAGAAGAAAGCCCAGAGTGGTATGTATGTATATATATGCTTCCACATGTATGTGTAGTGTGACCTAAGTGTAAGTAGAAGTAGCAAGACGTACCTGAAACCTTGCAGGTTCACGAGACAGAAAAATAGACACCAGCAATCCTACCATCATGTAAAACAATTACAGGCTTTCGTTTTACACTCTAAGGACGGTAGTACCTCCCTGGGTGGTTGCTGTCTACCAGCCTACTACCTAAAATAAATATAAATATATATATATATATATATATATATATATATATATTATGTATATATATATAATATATATATGTATATATATATATATATATATATATATCTATATTATTTTTTTTTTTTTTTATTATCACACCGGCCGATTCCCACCAAGGCAGGGTGGCCCGAAAAAGAAAAACTTTCACCATCATTCACTCCATCACTGTCTTGCCAGAAGGGTGCTTTACACTACAGTTTTTAAACTGCAACATTAACACCCCTCCTTCAGAGTGCAGGCACTGTACTTCCCATCTCCAGGACTCAAGTCCGGCCTGCCGGTTTCCCTGAATCCCTTCATAAATGTTACTTTGCTCACACTCCAACAGCACGTCAAGTATTAAAAACCATTTGTCTCCATTCACTCCTATCAAACACGCTCACGCATGCCTGCTGGAAGTCCAAGCCCCTCGCACACAAAACCTCCTTTACCCCCTCCCTCCAACCCTTCCTAGGCCGACCCCTACCCCGCCTTCCTTCCACTACAGACTGATACACTCTTGAAGTCATTCTGTTTCGCTCCATTCTCTCTACATGTCCGAACCACCTCAACAACCCTTCCTCAGCCCTCTGCACAACAGTTTTGGTAATCCCGCACCTCCTCCTAACTTCCAAACTACGAATTCTCTGCATTATATTCACACCACACATTGCCCTCAGACATGACATCTCCACTGCCTCCAGCCTTCTCCTCGCTGCAACATTCATCACCCACGCTTCACACCCATATAAGAGCGTTGGTAAAACTATACTCTCATACATTCCCCTCTTTGCCTCCAAGGACAAAGTTCTTTGTCTCCACAGACTCCTAAGTGCACCACTCACTCTTTTTCCCTCATCAATTCTATGATTCACCTCATCTTTCATAGACCCATCCGCTGACACGTCCACTCCCAAATATCTGAATACGTTCACCTCCTCCATACTCTCTCCCTCCAATCTGATATTCAATCTTTCATCACCTAATCTTTTTGTTATCCTCATAACCTTACTCTTTCCTGTATTCACCTTTAATTTTCTTCTTTTGCACACCCTACCAAATTCATCCACCAATCTCTGCAACTTCTCTTCAGAATCTCCCAAGAGCACAGTGTCATCAGCAAAGAGCAGCTGTGACAACTCCCACTTTGTGTGTGATTCTTTATCTTTTAACTCCACGCCTCTTGCCAAGACCCTCGCATTTACTTCTCTTACAACCCCATCTATAAATATATTAAACAACCACGGTGACATCACACATCCTTGTCTAAGGCCTACTTTTACTGGGAAAAAATTTCCCTCTTTCCTACATACTCTAACTTGAGCCTCACTATCCTCGTAAAAACTCTTCACTGCTTTCAGTAACGTACCTCCTACACCATACACTTGCAACATCTGCCACATTGCCCCCCTATCCACCCTGTCATACGCCTTTTCCAAATCCATAAATGCCACAAAAACCTCTTTAGCCTTATCTAAATACTGTTCACTTATATGTTTCACTGTAAACACCTGGTCCACACACCCCCTACCTTTCCTAAAGCCTCCTTGTTCATCTGCTATCCTATTCTCCGTCTTACTCTTAATTCTTTCAATTATAACTCTACCATACACTTTACCAGGTACACTCAACAGACTTATCCCCCTATAATTTTTGCACTCTCTTTTATCCCCTTTGCCTTTATACAAAGGAACTATGCATGCTCTCTGCCAATCCCTAGGTACCTTACCCTCTTCCATACATTTATTAAATAATTGCACCAACCACTCCAAAACTATATCCCCACCTGCTTTTAACATTTCTATCTTTATCCCATCAATCCCGGCTGCCTTACCCCCTTTCATTTTACCTACTGCCTCACGAACTTCCCCCACACTCACAACTGGCTCTTCCTCACTCCTACAAGATGTTATTCCTCCTTGCCCTATACACGAAATCACAGCTTCCCTATCTTCATCAACATTTAACAATTCCTCAAAATATTCCTTCCATCTTCCCAATACCTCTAACTCTCCATTTAATAACTCTCCTCTCCTATTTTTAACTGACAAATCCATTTGTTCTCTAGGCTTTCTTAACTTGTTAATCTCACTCCAAAACTTTTTCTTATTTTCAACAAAATTTGTTGATAACATCTCACCCACTCTCTCATTTGCTCTCTTTTTACATTGCTTCACCACTCTCTTAACTTCTCTCTTTTTCTCCATATACTCTTCCCTCCTTGCATCACTTCTACTTTGTAAAAACTTCTCATATGCTAACTTTTTCTCCCTTACTACTCTCTTTACATCATCATTCCACCAATCGCTCCTCTTCCCTCCTGCACCCACTTTCCTGTAACCACAAACTTCTGCTGAACACTCTAACACTACATTTTTAAACCTACCCCATACCTCTTCGACCCCATTGCCTATGCTCTCATTAGCCCATCTATCCTCCAATAGCTGTTTATATCTTACCCTAACTGCCTCCTCTTTTAGTTTATAAACCTTCACCTCTCTCTTCCCTGATGCTTCTATTCTCCTTGTATCCCATCTACCTTTTACTCTCAGTGTAGCTACAACTAGAAAGTGATCTGATATATCTGTGGCCCCTCTATAAACATGTACATCCTGAAGTCTACTCAACAGTCTTTTATCTACCAATACATAATCCAACAAACTACTGTCATTTCGCCCTACATCATATCGTGTATACTTATTTATCCTCTTTTTCTTAAAATATGTATTACCTATAACTAAACCCCTTTCTATACAAAGTTCAATCAAAGGGCTCCCATTATCATTTACACCTGGCACCCCAAACTTACCTACCACACCCTCTCTAAAAGTTTCTCCTACTTTAGCATTCAAGTCCCCTACCACAATTACTCTCTCACTTGGTTCAAAGGCTCCTATACATTCACTTAACATCTCCCAAAATCTCTCTCTCTCCTCTGCATTCCTCTCTTCTCCAGGTGCATACACGCTTATTATGACCCACTTCTCGCATCCAACCTTTACTTTAATCCACATAATTCTTGAATTTATACATTCATATTCTCTTTTCTCCTTCCATAACTGATCATTTAACATTACTGCTACCCCTTCCTTTGCTCTAACTCTCTCAGATACTCCAGATTTAATCCCATTTATTTCCCCCCACTGAAACTCTCCTACCCCCTTCAGCTTTGTTTCGCTTAGGGCCAGGACATCCAACTTCTTTTCATTCATAACATCAGCAATCATCTGTTTCTTGTCATCCGCACTACATCCACGCACATTTAAGCAACCCCCCTATATATATATATATATATATATATAGGGGGATAAGTCTGTTGAGTATACCTGGTAAAGTGTATGGTAGAGTTATAATTGAAAGAATTAAGAGTAAGACAGAAAATAGGATAGCAGATGAACAAGGAGGCTTTAGAAAAGGTAGGGGGTGTGTGGACCAGGTGTTTACAGTGAAACATGTAAGTGAACAGTATTTAGATAAGGCTAAAGAGGTCTTTGTGGCATTTATGGATTTGGAAAAGGCGTATGACAGGGTGGATAGGGGGGCAATGTGGCAGATGTTGCAAGTGTATGGTGTAGGAGGTAGGTTACTGAAAGCAGTGAAGAGTTTTTACGAGGATAGTGAGGCTCAAGTTAGAGTATGTAGGAAAGAGGGAAATTTTTTCCCAGTAAAAGTAGGCCTTAGACAAGGATGTGTGATGTCACCGTGGTTGTTTAGTATATTTATAGATGGGGTTGTAAGAGAAGTAAATGCGAGGGTCTTGGCAAGAGGCGTGGAGTTAAAAGATAAAGAATCACACACAAAGTGGGAGTTGTCACAGCTGCTCTTTGCTGATGACACTGTGCTCTTGGGAGATTCTGAAGAGAAGTTGCAGAGATTGGTGGATGAATTTGGTAGGGTGTACAAAAGAAGAAAATTAAAGGTGAATACAGGAAAGAGTAAGGTTATGAGGATAACAAAAAGATTAGGTGATGAAAGATTGAATATCAGATTGGAGGGAGAGAGTATGGAGGAGGTGAATGTATTCAGATATTTGGGAGTGGACGTGTCACCAGATGGGTCTATGAAAGATGAGGTGAATCATAGAATTGATGAGGGAAAAAGAGTGAGTGGTGCACTTAGGAGTCTGTGGAGACAAAGAACTTTGTCCTTGGAGGCAAAGAGGGGAATGTATGAGAGTATAGTTTTACCAACGCTCTTATATGGGTGTGAAGCATGGGTGATGAATGTTGCAGTGAGGAGAAGGCTGGAGGCAGTGGAGATGTCATGTCTGAGGGCAATGTGTGGTGTGAATATAATGCAGAGAATTCGTAGTTTGGAAGTTAGGAGGAGGTGCGGGATTACCAAAACTGTTGTCCACAGGGCTGAGGAAGGGTTGTTGAGGTGGTTCGGACATGTAGAGAGAATGGAGCGAAACAGAATGACTTCAAGAGTGTATCAGTCTGTAGTGGAAGGAAGGCGGGGTAGGGGTCGGCCTAGGAAAGGTTGGAGGGAGGGGGTAAAGGAGGTTTTGTGTGCGAGGGGCTTGGACTTCCAGCAGGCATGCGTGAGCGTGTTTGATAGGAGTGAATGGAGACAAATGGTTTTTAATACTTGACGTGCTGTTGGAGTGTGAGCAAAGTAACATTTATGAAGGGATTCAGGGAAACCGGCAGGCCGGACTTGAGTCCTGGAGATGGGAAGTACAGTGCCTGCACTCTGAAGGAGGGGTGTTAATGTTGCAGTTTAAAAACTGTAGTGTAAAGCACCCTTCTGGCAAGACAGTGATGGAGTGAATGATGGTGAAAGTTTTTCTTTTTCAGGCCACCCTGCCTTGGTGGGAATCGGCCAGTGTGATAATAAAAAAAAAAATAATAAAAAATATATATATATATATATATATATATATATATATATATATATATATATATATATATATATATATATACGTATATATATATATATATATATATATATATATATATATGCATGTATAGTCCCTTTATATAAAGGGAAAGGGGACAAAAGAGACTGTAAAAATTATAGAGGAATAAGCTTACTGAGTATACCAGGAAAAGTGTACGGTAGGGTTATAATTGAAAGAATTAGAGGTAAGACAGAATGTAGGATTGCGGATGAGCAAGGAGGTTTCAGAGTGGGTAGGGGATGTGTAGATCAAGTGTTTACATTGAAGCATATATGTGAACAGTATTTAGATAAAGGTAGGGAAGTTTTTATTGCATTTATGGATTTTGAAAAGGCATATGATAGAGTGGATAGAGGAGCAATGTGGCAGATGTTGCAAGTATATGGAATAGGTGGTAAGTTATTAAATGCTGTAAAGAGTTTTTATGAGGATAGTGAGGCTCAGGTTAGGGTGTGTAGAAGAGAGGGAGACTATTTCCCGGTAAAAGTAGGTCTTAGACAGGGATGTGTAATGTCACCATGGTTGTTTAATATATTTATAGATGGGGTTGTAAAGGAAGTAAATGCTAGGGTGTTCAGGAGAGGGGTGGGATTAAATTTTGGGGAATCAAATTCAAAATGGGAATTGACACAGTTACTTTTTGCTGATGATACTGTGCTTATGGGAGATTCTAAAGAAAAATTGCAAAGGTTAGTGGATGAGTTTGGGAATGTGTGTAAAGGTAGAAAGCTGAAAGTGAACATAGAAAAGAGTAAGGTGATGAGGGTGTCAAATGATTTAGATAAAGAAAAATTGGATATCAAATTGGGGAGGAGGAGTATGGAAGAAGTGAATGTTTTCAGATACTTGGGAGTTGACGTGTCGGCGGATGGATTTATGAAGGATGAGGTTAATCATAGAATTGATGAGGGAAAAAAGGTGAGTGGTGCGTTGAGGTATATGTGGAGTCAAAAAACGTTATCTATGGAGGCAAAGAAGGGAATGTATGAAAGTATAGTAGTGCCAACACTTTTATATGGGTGTGAAGCTTGGGTGGTAAATGCAGCAGCGAAGAGACGTTTGGAGGCAGTGGAGATGTCCTGTTTAAGGGCAATGTGTGGTGTAAATATTATGCAGAAAATTCGGAGTTTGGAAATTGGGAGAAGGTGTGGAGTTAATAAAAGTATTAGTCAGAGGGCAGAAGAGGGGTTGTTGAGGTGGTTTGGTCATTTAGAGAGAATGGATCAAAGTAGAATGACATGGAAAGCATATAAATCTATAGGGGAAGGAAGGCGGGGTAGGGGTCGTCCTCGAAAGGGTTGGAGAGAGGGGGTAAAGGAGGTTTTGTGGGTAAGGGGCTTGGACTTCCAGCAAGCGTGCGTGAGCGTGTTAGATAGGAGTGAATGGAGACGAATGGTACTTGGGACCTGACGATCTGTTGGAGTGTGAGCAGGGTAATATTTAGTGAAGGGATTCAGGGAAACCGGTTATTTTCATATAGTCGGACTTGAGTCCTGGAAATGGGAAGTACAATGCCTGCACTTTAAAGGAGGGGTTTGGGATATTGGCAGTTTGGAGGGATATGTTGTGTATCTTTATATGTGTATGCTTCTAGACTGTTGTATTCTGAGCACCTCTGCAAAAACAGTGATAATGTGCGTGTGGTGAAAGTGTTGAATGATGATGAAAGTATTTTCTTTTTGGGGATTTTCTTTCTTTTTTGGGTCACCCTGCCTCGGTGGGAGACTGCCGACTTGTTGAAAAAAAAAAAAAAAAAAAAAAATATGCATATATATATATATATGCAATAAGATCATAGTAAACAGGTGATTTTAAAATATGCAAAACAATCACTGTGAAAGAGTAGTGAAATTCATGTCATGCAGTGAAGTTTGCACCTCCCCCCCACATCCTCTCTTTGTCATATACTTCATCTTCAAGGTCTCATGTTTCCAAATTCAACTTCTTTTTTTCCTTTGCCAGGCAGTGCTTCAGGTAGGTGTAATGTTCCTACCCAGCATGGGCTCCACAGCCACACTCTCGCTGGCCCTCACCGAGAATTCAGTAGTGGCAGCTCCTGTTACATTCACAGTCACCAAACTATCGACAGCCTACAGCCCAGGCTTCATCAATACTACTGGTATGATGCTAGGACTCATCAATAATGGCACATACACTGTGACCCCTGGACTAAGGACATGGATCGGAGTCACTTTCACGATTCCCAAGGGTGTTACAACAGATGTTGAGGTTTGTATGCAGTTGTTTAGTCTAGTTAACAAGGGAACAATCTTTGTGTGTGTACTCACCTAATTGTGGTTGGAGGGGATGAGACTCAGCTCCTGGCCCCGCCTCTTCCCTGACCGCTACTAGGTCCTCTCTCTCTGCTTCCTGAGCTGTCATACCTCGTCTTAAAGCTATGTATGGTTCCTGCCTCTAGTACATCACTTGCTAGGCTATTCCACTTCCTGACGGCTCTATGAAGAAATACTTCCTAACATCCCTCTGACTCGTCTGAGTCTTCAGTTTCCAATTGTGACCCCTTGTTTCTGTGTCCCCTCTCTGGAACATCCTGTCTCTGTCCACCTTATCTATTCCATGCAGTATTTTCTATGTCGTTATGATTTCTCCCCCGACCCTCCTGTCCTCCAGTTTCATCAGTCCAATTTCCCTCAACCTTTCTTCATGGGACATACCAATGAGCTCTGGAACTAGCCTTGTTGCAAACCTTTGCACTTTCTCTAATTTCTTGACGTGCTTGACCAGGTGTGGGTTCCAACCTGGTGCTGCATACTTCAGTATGGGCCTGATGTACACAGTGTACAGTGTCTTGAACGATTCCTTATTAAGGTATCGGAACGCTATTCTCAGGTTTGCCAGGTGCCCGTATGCTGCAGCAGTTATTTGGTTGATGTGTGCCTCCGGTGACGTGCTCGGTGTTATGGTCACCCCGAGGTCTTTCTCCCTGAGTGAGGTCTGTAGTCTTTGTCCGCCTAGCCTATACTCTGTGTGCGGTCTTATTTGCCCCTCCCCAATCTTCATGACTTTGCATTTGGCAGGATTGAATTCGAGAAGCCAGTTTCTGGACCACATGTCCAGCCTGTCCAGGTCTCTTTGCAGTCCTGCCTCATCCTCATCCGATTTAATTCTTCTCATCAACTTCACATCATCTGCAAATAGGGACACTTCAGAGTCTATTCCTTCCATCATGTCGTTCGCATATATCAAAAATAGCACTGGCCCTTGAACTGACCCCTGTGGGACCCCGCTCGTCACAGGCGCCCATTGTGATACCTCTTCATGTACCATGACTCGTTGCTGCCTCCCTGTCAGGTATTCCCTGATCCATTGCAGTGCCCTCCCTGTTACATGCGCCTGATCCTCCAGCTTCTGCACTAATCTTTTGTGGGGAACTGTGTCAAAGGCCTTCCTGCAGTCTAGGAAAACGCAATCAACCCACCCCTCTCTCTCGTGTCTTACTTCTGTTACCTTGTCATAAAACTCCAGGAGGTTTGTGATACAAGATTTGCCTTCCATGAACCCATGCTGGTTTTCATTTATAATCTTCTTCTCCATGACGTTGCACACAATACATGTCAGAGAGACAGGTCTGTAGTTTAGCGCCTCGTTTCTGTTTCCTTTCTTAAATATGGGGACTACATTTGCTGTCTTCCATTTCTCAGGTAGTTGCCCAGTTTCAAGGGATGTGTTGAAGATTGTGGTTAGAGGCACACACAGCATCTCTGCTCCTTCTCTAAGGACCCATGGGGAGATGTCCGGTCCCATTGCCTTTGAGGTATCACGGTCACTTAGCAGCTTCTTCACTTCCTCCTCGGTTGTTCGTATGTCATCCAACACTTGTTGTGCTGTCTACCCACAGCCCTTCCTGTCTCTGGAGAGTTTACCTGGAGAGAGTTCCGGGGGTCAACGCCCCCGCGGCCCGGTCTGTGACCAGGCCTCCTGGTGGATCAGAGCCTGATCAACCAGGCTGTTGCTGCTGGCTGCACGCAAACCAACGTACGAGCCACAGCCCAGCTGATCAGGAACTGACTTTAGGTGCTTGTCCAGTGCCAGCTTGAAGACTGCCAGGGGTCTGTTGGTAATCCCCCTTATGTGTGCTGGGAGGCAGTTGAACAGTCTCGGGCCCCTGACACTTATTGTATGGTCTCTTAACGTGCTAGTGACACCCCTGCTTTTCATTGGGGGATGGTGCATCGTCTGCCAAGTCTTTTGCTTTCGTAGTGAGTGATTTTCGTGTGCAAGTTCGGTACTAGTCCCTCTAGGATTTTCCAGGTGTATATAATCATGTATCTCTCCCTCCTGCATTCCAGGGAATACAGGTTTAGGAACCTCAAGCGCTCCCAGTAATTGAGGTGTTTTATCTCTGTTATGTGCGCCATGAAAGTTCTCTGTATATTTTCTAGGTCGGCAATTTCACCTGCCTTGAAAGGTGTTGTTATTGTGTAGCAATATTCCAGCCTAGATAGAACAAGTGACCTGAAGAGTGTCATCATGGGCTTGGCATCCCTAGTTTTGAAGGTTCTCATTATCCATCCTGTCATTTTTCTAGCAGATGCGATTGATACAATGTTATGGTCCTTGAAGGTGAGATCCTCCGACATAATCACTCCCAGGTCTTTGACGTTGGTGTTTCGCTCTATTTTGTGGCCAGAATTTGTTTTGTACTCTGATGAAGATTTAATTTCCTCATGTTCACCATATCTGAGTAATTGAAATTTCTCATCGTTGAACTTCATATTGTTTTCTGCAGCCCACTGAAAGATTTGGTTGATGTCCACCTAGAGCCTTGCAGTGTCTGCAATGGAAGACACTGTCATGTTTAGCTCCTCACATACCTCACAATGGAAGACACTGTCATGTTTAGCTCCTCACATACCTCCTGGTCATTTCTTGTGAGTTCTCCCCCTTCTGATCACCTGGTCTTTGACTGTTGTCTTCCTCCTGATATGGCTATACAACAGTTTCGGGTCAGTCTTGATTTTCGATGCTATATCATTTTCATACTGTCGCTGGGCCTCCCTCCTTACCTGTGCGTACTTGTTCCTGGCTCTGCGACTGATCTCCCTATTTTCGTGTGTTCTCTACCTTCTGTGTGTGTGTGTGTGTGTGTGTGTGTGTGTGTGTGTGTGTGTGTGTGTGTGTGTTAGTTACCATTTTGTCCTAGGCACATGTCGATTAGACACTAGGCCTGTTGTATAAGCGTGTGTGTGTACTCACCTATTTGTGGTTGCAGGGGTCGAGTCACAGCTCCTGGCCCTGCCTCTTCGCTGATTGCTACTAGGTCCTCTCTCTCCCTGCCCCATGAGCTCTATCATACCTCGCCTTAAAACTATGTATGGTTCCTGCCTCCACTACATCACTTTCTAGGCTATTCCATGGCCTGACTACTCTATGACTGAAGAAATACTTCCTAACATCCCTTTGATTCATCTGAGTCTTCAACTTCCAATTGTGACCTCTTGTGTCTGTGTCCCATCTCTGGAACATCCCGTCTTTGTCCACCTCATCTATTCCGCACAGTATTTTATATGTCGTTATCATGTCTCCCCTGACCCTCTTGTCCTGTGAGGATGGGGGACCTGGCAGTGTGCTGTGGGATTCTACAGCATAGTATGGGGTGGGGGCTCTAAGTGTGGATTGTGGTCTGTGTTGGGATAGCATGTTTGGTTGTGGGGTTCTGGGTGTGGTTATATGTGCATTGTGCTTGTTGCTCTGCCCTGCTCTGGTTGTCTGCTGCTGATTCTGTCTTTGTCTCTCTTCCTAGTCCCTTTTGCTTCTGTGTCGTCTCTCTCAGCTGCTGTCATTCTGTTTTTGTTTGGTCTCTGTCTAGAAACACCCTCTTGTATGTTGATGATTCCCTCAGTCGTGGTTTGCTTGACTGGCTGATTTCTCCCCTTCAAGTACCTCCCTATTCTCTGAAAAATTACTATCTCAGTCATGTCCTCTTCGCCTATTTCTTTGATGATGTTTTCAATGTCTTGTTTTTCTTCCTGCCATCTTTCAGTGTGTGTCCTCCCCTCACTTTCCTTAAGCCCATGACTAAACACTAACTTCTCCCTCTCCTCCTCCCATTGCCTTTCCTTCTGAGTCTCTGGGTCCTATTTGTACATGGCCATTGTCTCCCTTACTTTTTCCTGTAGCTCCTGGTGGCATGGTCATGCCTCTGCATGTGACCTGCCATCTTCTCCCCCCTCCCTCACTACTATCCCTGCTCCCAACTGCTCTTTCCCTTCATTCCTCGGCCCTTCTTGGTGAACTAATAGGGCCTTAGCATAAGTTACATCTCCTTCCTTTCCGATGGGCTCCTCGTTCAGTAGGAGTGTATTAGCCTCAGATGCTGTGTCTCCTCTGGACAATATTCTTGTAACACGCTTCATCCTATTTACCTCATATTCTAAGGCCCTTATCCTGGGTTCTGCTGCTTCGACTTGTACTTGTGTGGTTGTAGGGGTTGAGTCACAGCTCCTGGCCCCACATCTTCACTGGTCACTACTAGGTCACTCTTCCTGCTCCATGAGTTTTATAATACCTCTTCTTAAAGCTATGTATGGATTCTGCCTCCACTACCTGGAGTATACCTGGAGAGAGTTCCGGGTGTCAGTGCCCTCACAGCCCGGTCTGTGACCAGGCCTCATGGTGGACCAGGGCCTGATCAACCAGGCTGTTACTGTTGGCTGCAAGCAACCCGATGTACAAACCACAGCCCAGCTGGTCAGGTACTAACTTGAGGTGCCTGTCCAGTGCCTGCTTGAAGACAGCTTGGGGTCTATAGGTAATCCTTCTTATGCATGCTGAGAGGCAGTTGAACAGTCATGGACCCCTGACACTTAATGTGTTGTGTCTTATCGTGCTAGTGGCACCCCTGCTTTTCATTGGGAAGATGTTGCATCATCTGCCGAGTCTTTTGCTTTCACAGGGAGTGATTTTCATGTGCAAATTTGGTACTAATCCCTCTAGGATTTTCCAATTGTATATAATCGTGTATCTCTCTTGCCTGTGTTCTAGGGAGTACAGGTTGAGGAGCTTCAAGTGTTCCCAGTAACTGAGGTGTTTCATCGCAGTTATGAGTGTTGTGAAGGTTCTCTGTACATTTTCTAGCTAAGCAATTTCACCTGCCTTGAAAGGTGCTGTTCGTGTGCAGCAGTATTCCAGCCTAGATAGAACAAGTGACCTGAAAAGTGTCATCATGGGCTTGGCATCCCTGCTTTTGAAGGTTCTCATTATCCATCCTGTCATTTTTCTAGCAGATGGGATTGATGCAATGTTTTGGTCTTTGAAGGTGAGATCTTCTGACATGATCACTCCCAGGTCTTTGACATTAGTTTTTCCCTCTATTGTGTGGTTGGAATTTGTTTTATACTCCGATGAGGTTTTAATTTCCTCACGTCTTCCATATCGGAGTAATTGAAATTTCTCATCAATAAACTTCATATTGTTTTCTGTGGCCCATTTAAAGATTTGGTTGATGGCCACCTGGAGTCTTGCAGTGTCTTCAATGGAGGACACTGTTATGCAGATTTGGGTGTCATCTGCAAAGGAAGACACGGCACTGTGGCTTATATCCCTGTCTGTCAGATATGATGATGAGGAATAAGATGGGAGTGAGTACTGTGCCTTGTGGAACAGAGCTTTTCACCGTAGCTGCCTCAGACTTTACTCTCTTGAGTACTACTCTGTGTCCTGTTAGGAAATTATGGATCCATCAACCAACTTTTCCTATTATTCCTTTATCATGCATTTTGTGTGCTCTTACACAATGGTCACACTTGTCAAAGGCTTTGACAAAGTCTGAATATTACATCAGCATTCTGTTTGTCTTCTCAAGCTTCGCTTTCCAGACTATTCCACTTCCTAACAGCTCTGTGACTGAAGAAATACTTCCTAACACCCCTGTAATTCACCTAAGTCTTCAACTTCCAACTGCGACCCCTTGTTGCTGTGCCCCGTCTCTGTCCACCTTGTTGATTCCTCTCGGTATTTTATGTGTCTTTATTATATCCCCCCTATCTCTCCTGTCTTCCAGTGTCATCAGGTCGATTTCACTTAACCTCTCCTCGTAGGACATACAGCATAGCTCTGGGACTAGTCTTGTTGCAAACCTTTGCATTTTCTCTAGTTTCCTTATGTCCTTGGCTAGGTGTGAGTTCCAGACTGGTGCTGCATACTTCAATGTGTGTGTGTGTGTGTGTGTGTGTGTGTGTGTGTGTGTGTACTCACCTGATTTTGGTTGCATGGGTCAGGACACAGCTCCTGGCTTCTCTGTGTGTGTGTGGGGGGGGGTCTGAAAATATGAATATTTAGTGGTAATAGTTAGAAATGCTTGTGTATGTGTTCAACTATTTATATGCATGTATTACTGTGTGTGTGTATCCCAGTGTAAAAGTAGAAGTAAAATCACCAACAGGAAAGCAACCCATAATACGGGCAGGGATAGAACCCGCGATCAGAGTCTCAAAACTCCAGACCGTCACGTTAGCCACTGGACCAGCTAGCCACAATAAGATTCGTCCAACTAGGTATACAGTGGACCCCCGGTTAATGATATTTTTTCACTCCAGAAGTATGTTCAGGTGCCAGTACTGACCGAATTTGTTCCCATAAGAAATATTGTGAAGTAGATTAGTCCATTTCAGACCCCCAAACATACACATACAAACGCACTTACATAAATACGCTTACATAATTGGTCACATTCGGAGGTAATCGTTATGCGGGGGTCCACTGTATTTCTACACCATAGGAACGTTAGCATAGGCACCACTGTGACCGCAAATGCAAGTTTTTTACAGATGAATCTCCAGCTTGCATGGCCATGACGAGCTCTAGCTCAAGTCCCCTCAAAGCTGTTAGCATGACTCACAAAATCGTAATGACACGATTGCAAGCAGACCATACCACAGGCGGGGATAGAACCCACGTCATTATGATTTCGTGAGTCATGTTAACGGCTTTGAGGGGACTTGAGCTAGAGTCTGTCACGGCCACGCTAGCTGGAGATTCGTCTGTAAATAACTTGCATTTGTGGTCACAGTTGTGCCTATGCTAACCTTCCTATGGTGTAGAAATATACCTAGTTGGACGAATCTTATTGTGAATAGCTGGTCTAGTGGCTAACGTGATGGTCAGGAGTTTTGAGACTCTCTGATCACAGGTTCTATCCCCACCAGTGGTATGGTTTGTTTGCAATCGTGTCATTACGGTTTCGTGAGTCAGGAAAGCAATTTGAGTGAAACACGAGAAACTAATCAATAAATTCAGAGGAGCCCAAACACACATACAAAGAACCTCAAACCACATGTAGACCTTAGCTGTTAACTCCTTCCACAGGTGGGTGTGATGACACCTTCTGATTCTGGCCGAGCCTATGCTACAGTCCATGGCTTCAGGTAAAGTCTTACAACTTACTTTCCTTCTCTCTCTCTCTTATGTATGTATGTATGTATATGTATATATATATATATATATATATATATATATATATATATATATATATATATATATATATATATATATATATATATATATATATATATATATATCTATATCTTAATCTTAACCTATGTGACATGTCAAAATTTCTTATAAATGAAAATAAGATACCAGATATACTAAGCAAATTTCCTAAATTTGCTTGTAACAGATAAGTGAACTGTAGATCTGTAGATAAAAAACCCATATGTACACCTCTTAACCCTTTTGGAGCCTAGTTCCTAGGCCTTTTGTGTATCCATATGCTCTTATGCTACCGTCCACAGGATGGATATGGGGTGCACAATAAACTAGCCACTTTGGTAACAAAATCTAATCTACTCTCTCTTGTAAGTTTAAAGATATATTTTTTTCCTTTATGTTAATGTAAAATTTAATAATTGTCTACCAAAAGAACATTAGAAAGCTTACCTAACCTTATTATAAGCACAATTTAATTTAACCTATTCCAACTAAATATGTTTTAGATAAGCGTACGGTAATTTATTAATAAACAATCACAGTGAAATATATATTTTTTTTTAGGTTCAGAATTATTTTTTCGAAATTATTGCATACCCAAATTTTTGCTTGCCTTATTCAGCAAGAAGAGCGTTGCTATTGAAGCCAATATTGCAAGTTTTACTTATTCGGCACAGCATTACCTGGAGAGGGTTTCGGGGGTCAATGCCCCCGTGGCCTGGTCTGAGACCAGGCCTCAGGGTGCATCAGGGTCTGATCAACCAGGCTGTTACTGCTGGCCGCACACAAGCTGACATACGAACCACACCCAGGTTGGTCAGGTACTGACTTTAGGGGGAAAGAACACTCTGCGAGACTATCTCTGAAAAAAAATTGAAAAATTTTGAAAAAAAAAAGTTTTACCAAAAAAATAGCGCATAATTCTGGCATCATTTTGATGTCATCAGCTTGTTTCTAGCACATTTCTAAGTATCTTTTTCTATTTTTTTTTTTTCTGCTGAGGTCAAGATGACAGGATGTCAATTCGGGTGTTTTTATTTTTTTCTACTCCAGAAATTACGATTTTTATGATTGTTTCTATCCAGATATACTTGTTGGCATCTCCTGAGTTGGCTAGTGATCACTGCTCACACCACTAGCACCTCAGTGACTTATGAGTTGCCGATGAGGGTGGAGTTATGATGGTCAGTGAAAGGTGGCGCCCGGCCACCATAGTGTTTCATGCAAATTATATACATGAATAACTCAGGAATAAGTTATTGTTCTTATTTTCCTTTTTTTTTTGCAAAGAGTTTTTATAGGAGCATCATGCTTTTTTCACAAGTTATTGAGGAATGATTGTTCTATATTCCAAGAGAAGGGATTTGTGATATGTAGTACTGTTTTGTTTTTATGGTTTTTTTCCTCAAAAAAAAAAAAAGCAAATTTCAACATTTTGTATAATGCAGTCTATTGACATTTCGCTCATTCCCCTCTATCTGATGATTATCTAGCTCTTTATCTTTCGTCTGATGTCAGCTAGAACATTGTACATCTTAACAAATTTGTTGAAAGAGGAATCTTGTAAGACTTATAGAATATAACAATTTTATTTTTTTTCTATCTGTGTTTCAAATGCTGCTTAATTCACAGGAAAAATTTCATTAAAATTAGAAAAAAAAAGGCAAAATCATTCCTCCCATCCAGTGCCATCTTGAAGACAGCCAAGGGTCAATTGGTAATCCCCCTTATGTATGTCGGGAGACAATTGAACAGTCTTGGGCCCAGGACACTTATTGTGTTGTCTCTCGATGTACTCGTGGCATCCCTACTTTTCATCGGGGAAATGTTGCATCTCCTGCTGAGTCTTTTGCTTTCATATGGAGTGATTTTCGTGTGCAGGTTTGGTACCAATCCCTCCAGGACCTTCCAAGTTCTAGTGGTACACTCTGTAATCATTATTTAACTACATGTAAACCACACAATAACCAAATTCTGTAAATTCAACATTGTAATCCTTATAGAGAATAAACTTTGAATTGAATTGAATTTGAATTGAAAGTGTATATTATCATGTATCTCTTGCCTGCGTTCCAGGGAATACAGATCAAGGACCTTCAACTGTTCCCAGTAATTTAGGTGCCTTACAGCACCTATGTGTGCCGTGAAAGTTCTTTATACACTCTCCAGGTCTGCAATGTTACCAGCCTCGAAGGAGGCCATTAGTGTACAGCAGTATTCCATCCTAGATAGCACAAACGATTTGAAGAGAATCATCATGGGCTTGGCATCCCTAGTTTTGAAGGTTCTCATTATCCATCCTATCATTTTCCGAGCGGATGAGGTAGATACGTTGTTGTGGTCTTTGAAGGCGAGATCCTCTGACATTATCACTCCCAGATCCTTCGCATTACTTTTCCACTATTGTATGGTTAGAATTTGTGGCATACCCTGACACATTTTTAATTTCTTCAAGTTTTCCATATCTGAGTACTAGTTGAAATTTCTCCTCGTTGAACTTCATATTGTTTTGCGTAGTCCATTCAAAGATTTGGTTGATGTCCGCTTGGAGTCTCGCAGTATCTTCGATGGAGGTCACTGCCATGGTGATCCAGGTGCCATCCGCAGAGGAAGACATGGAGCTATGGTTTACATCTCTGTCAGAAATGAGGATGAGGAATAGAATGGGAGCAAGTACTGTGCCTTGTGGGACAGAGCTTTTTACCATGGCTGCCTGAGACACTATTCTGTTTACTATTACTCTTTGTTCTATTTGTCAGGAAGTTGTAGATACATCTACCAACTTTCCCCGTTATTCCTTTATCCCACATTTTGTGTGCTATTACACCATGGTCACACTTGTCGAAAGCTTTTGCAAAGTCTGTGTATACTATATCTATATTTTGCTTAACCTCAACAGCATCCAGGACCTTGTCATAGTGGTCCAGTAGCTGGGACAGGCAGGAGCGACCTGCTATAAACCTGTGTTGCCCTGGGTTGTGTAACTGATGGGTATCTAGGTGGTAGGCTATCTTGCTTCTTAGAACCCTCTCAAAGATTTTTATGATACGGGATGTTAGTGCTATCGGTCTGTAGTTCTTTGTAGTTGCTTTACTGCCACCTTTGTAGAGTGGGGCTATGTCTGTTGTTTTTAGTGTGTGTAGGATGACCCCTATGTCCATGCTTCCTCTCCATAAAATGCTGAAGGCATGCAATAGGGACTTCTTGCAGTTCTTGATGAACACTGAGTTCAACGAGTCTGGGCCTGGGGCAGAGTGCATGAGAATGTCATTAATTGCCTCTTCAAAATCTTGTGGAGTTATAATAATATCTGAGAGTTTTGGGATGCCCAAATTTTGGGTTTCATTCATAAAGAATTCATTTGGATTGTCAACGCTTAGTGGGCAGTGGATCCCTGAACACTGAATCATCTGTGTATGTCCCATCCTGCCTAAGCAGGGGCCAATACTGGATGTTGTTTTTCCCTTAGATTTGGCATAAGAGAATAAGTATTTTGGATTTTTTCAATTTCCTTTATGGCTTTTAGTTCTTCCTGTGATTCTTATCTCCTATAAGATTCCTTCAGCTTAAGTTCGATATTTGCAATTTCATTGACTAGTGCTTCCCTTCGTATTTCAGATATATTGACCCCACTCAGCAGCTCTGTGACTCTTCGCCTTTGTCTGTATAGGGAACGTCTCTCTTTCTAGTTTACATCTTCACTTTCTTTTTCTTAATGGAATGTGCCTTGAGCAGATCTCAAGAACATGGTTTACTTGGTCCCATTGTATGTTTTTGTTACTGAAATTGAATTTCACAATGCGACCGTGACTGCTCACATTTTGCTGGTCTGGAGCCCTGTGCATACATATCTGTACCTCTATTATGTTGTGATCTGAGTGAATTGTATCAGATCATCATTGTTAGTGAAGATGAGGTCCATTGTATTTTCTAGTCTTGTAGGCTCTACTATTTGCTGGTTTAAGGTGAATTTGTTGCAGAGATTTAGTAGTTCGTGTGTGTGTGAATTTTCATCTGTGCTACCTCCCCGAGTAATCTCTGCTAAAACACTGTTTGCTATACTCAAGCATTTTAGGTGTCTCAGGTTGAAATCTCCTAGTAGTAAGATGTTTGGGGCAGGAGTTGAGAGATTTTCCAGACAGTGGTCAATTTTCTCAAGCTGCTCTTGGAATTGCTAGGAAGTTGCATCTGGAGGCTTGTATACTACCACAATGACAAGGTTTTGGTTTTCGATCTTTACTGCCAAAACTTCAACTACATCATTTAAGGTGTTTAGTAGTTCTTTGCAAATGAGCGACTCCATGACAACAGGCCAACAACCCCTTTGTTGCCTGGTTAGTTTGTCGCATTGGAATAGATTATAACCTGGGATCCATATTTCGTTGTCATAATGATCCTTTATGTGGGTCTCTGTGAATGCTGCAAACATTGCATTTGACTTCGTGAGCAGTCCCTTGTAAGGAATTTTGTTGTTTTTTGACGGCTTTAGACCCTGTATGTTTGCAAAGACAAATGTCGTATTGGTGGAATTTATGGTTTTCTTATTTGCTACTCTAATATCTATATCTAATATATATACATATAATATTAATCTAAATTGTGACTTTCCTAATTCTGGTAGATTTGTCCCGGGTTTGGCCAGCCGCAACCTGGGTTGCCTACTACAGAACTGCTCTCTCTACAAGCCTTCTATAATACAGAACTCCTCCTTGTCAATGCCCATGATCCATCCCTCCCAGACAGATACTCTCACTTCCAGCTTACTCTACATCACTAACACAGGTAAGCCTTCCCTTGGCTGACTTGTCTGTATCTTCGAGTCATTAACTGCGAGCACACTGTTCCATGTTTAAGGTTAAATTGAACACTGATCTCGTGTACCTGCAGAGTGAGCATGACTCGAACCTACGAACTTTAGGACAAGGTACGCAGTGCTTTACCAATCTACCCACACTGGACAATACATTGGCGTGGTAAAGCACTGCGTACCTTATCCTAAGGTTCGTAGGTTTGAGTCTCCTTCAGCCAGAGATCAGTGTTTGTGTATATTTTGCCTGCTCTCGCGAATTCCTTGCTTTGTTCAAATCTCAAGTAAGGCTGATGCATGCAGGGGATGAGATGAAAAGCTGTAAGCCTTCTCCCTGAAAGCTGGCTGCCTTGGATCAAACGTGTAGTGCAAGCTACATGCCAATGTATTGTCCAGTGTGGGTAGATTGGTAAAGCACTGCGTACCTTGTCCTAAGGTTCGTAGGTTCAAGTCTCCTTCAGCCAGAGATCAGTGTTTGTGTACATTTCGCCTGCTCTCGCGAATTCCTTGCATTGTTCAAATCTCCAGTAAGGCTGATGCATGCAGGGGATGAGATGAAAAGCTGTAAGCCTTCTCCCTGAAAGCTGGCTGCCTTGGATCAAACATGTAGCGCAAGCTACACGCCAAGGTATTGTCCAGTGTGGGTAGACTGGTAAAGCACTGTGCACCTTATCCTAAAGTTCGTAGGTTCGAGTCTCTTTCAGCCAGAGATCAGTGTTTGTGTATATTTCGCCTGCTATCGCGAATTCCTTGTATGTATATGTATATGTATATATATATATATATATATATATATATATATATATATATATATATATATATATATATATATATATATATATATATATATATATATATATATATATATATATATATATATATATATATATTCATTTATTTATTTAATAATTTGAACAAAAAACACAGGTAAGAGCAGCATGCCAAAGCCACTTGTATGCATAGCATTACAGGCAGGCTTAAAATTATATTTTTGTAGGTAGTAGGTTGGTAGACAGCAAGCACCCAGGGAAGTACTACTGTCCTGCCAGATGACTGAGAAACAGAAACCTGTAACTGTTTTCCATGATGGTAGGATTGCTGGTTTCTTTTTCTGTCTCATAAACACGCTAGATAACAGGGATATCTTGCTACTTCTACTTACACTTTGGTCACACTTCACAGACACGCACATGCATATATATATACATACATCTAGGTTTTTCTCCTTTTTCTAAATAGCTCTTGTTCTTCTTTATTTCTTCTATTGTCCATGGGGAAGTGGAAAAGAATCTTTCCTCCGTAAGCCATGCGTGTCGTATGAGGCGACTAAAATGCCGGGAGCAATGGGCTAGTAACCCCTTCTCCTGTAGACATTTACTAAAAAAGAGAAGAAGAAAAACTTTATAAAACTTGGATGCTTGAATGTGCGTGGATGTAGTGCAGATGACAAGAAACAGATGATTGCTGATGTTATGAATGAAAAGAAGTTGGATGTCCTGGCCCTAAGCGAAACAAAGCTGAAGGGGGTAGGTGAGTTTCGGTGGAGGGAAATAAATGGAATTAAATCTGGAGTATCTGAGAGAGTTAGAGCAAAGGAAGGGGTAGCAGTAATGTTGAAGTATCAGTTATGGAAGGAGAAAAGAGAATATGAATGTGTAAATTCAAGAATTATGTGGATTAAAGTAAAGGTTGGATGTGAAAAGTGGGTCATAATAAGCATGTATGCACCTGGAGAAGAGAGGAATGTAGAAAAGAGAGAGAGATTTTGGGAGATGTTAAGTGAATGTATAGGAGCCTTTGAACCAAGTGAGAGAGTAATTGTGGTAGGGGACCTGAATGCTAAAGTAGGAGAAACTTTTAGAGAGGGTGTGGTAGGTAAGTTTGGGGTGCCAGGTGTAAATGAAAATGGGAGCCCTTTGATTGAACTTTGTATAGAAAGGGGTTTAGTTATAGGTAATACATATTTTAAGAAAAAGAGGATAAATAAGTATACAAGATATGATGTAGGGCAAAATGACAGTAGTTTGTTGGATTATGTATTGGTAGATAAGACTGTTGAGTAGCCTTCAGGATGTACATGTTTATAGAGGGGCCACAGATATATCAGATCACTTTCTAGTTGTAGCTACACTGAGAGTAAAAGGTAGATGGGATACAACGAGAATAGAAGCATCAGGGAAGAGAGAGGTGAAGGTTTATAAACTAAAAGAGGAGGCAGTTAGGGTAAGATATAAACAACTATTGGAGGATAGATGGGCTAATGAGAGCATAGGCAATGGGGTCGAAGAGGTATGGAGTAGGTTTAAAAATGTAGTGTTAGAGTGTTCAGCAGAAGTTTGTGGTTACAGGAAAGTGGGTGCGGGAGGGAAGAGGAGCGATTGGTGGAATGATGATGTAAAGAGAGTAGTAAGGGAGAAAAAGTTAGCATATGAGAAGTTTTTACAAAGTAGAAGTGATGCAAGGAGGGAAGGGTATATGGAGAAAAAGAGAGAGGTTAAGAGAGTGGTGAAGCAATGTAAAAAGAGAGCAAATGAGAGAGTGGGTGAGATGTTATCAACAAATTTTGTTGAAAATAAGAAAAGGTTTTGGAGTGAGATTAACAAGTTAAGGAAGCCTAGAGAACAAATGGATTTGTCAGTTAAAAATAGGAGAGGAGAGTTATTAAATGGAGAGTTAGAGGTATTGGGAAGATGGAGGGAATATTTTGAGGAATTGTTAAATGTTGATGAAGATAGGGAAGCTGTGATTTTGTGTATAGGGCAAGGAGGAATAACATCTTGTAGGAGTGAGGAAGAGCCAGTTGTGAGTGTGGGGGAAGTTCGTGAGGCAGTAGGTAAAATGAAAGGGGGTAAGGCAGCCGGGATTGATGGGATAAACATAGAAATGTTAAAATCAGGTGGGGATATAGTTTTGGAGTGGATGGTGCAATTATTTAATAAATGTATGGAAGAGGGTAAGGTACCTAGGGATTGGCAGAGAGCATGCATAGTTCCTTTGTATAAAGGCAAAGGGGACAAAAGAGAGTGCAAAAACTATATGGGGATAAGTCTGTTGAGTATACCTGGTAAAGTGTATGGTAGAGTTATTATTGAAAGAATTAAGAGTAAGACGGAGAATAGGATAGCAGATGAACAAGGAGGCTTTAGGAAAGGTAGGGGATGTGTGGACCAGGTGTTTGCAGTGAAACATATAAGTGAATAGTATTTAGATAAGGCTAAAGAGGTCTTTGTGGCATTTATGGATTTGGAAAAGGTGTATGACAGGGTGGATTGGGGGGCAATGTGGCTGATGTTGCAGGTGTATGGTGTAGGAGGTAGGTTACTGAAAGCAGTGAAGAGTTTTTACGAGGATAGTGAGGCTCAAGTTAGAGTATGTAGGAAAGAGGGAAATTATTTCCCAGTAAAAGTAGGCCTTAGACAAGGATGTGTGATGTCACCGTGGTTGTTTAATATATTTATAGATGGGGTTGTAAGAGAAGTAAATGCGAGGGTCTTGGCAAGAGGCGTGGAGTTAAAAGATAAAGAATCACACAGTGGGAGTTGTCAGTTGCTCTTTGCTGATGACACTGTGCTCTTGGGAGATTCTGAAGAGAAGTTGCAGAGATTGGTGGATGAATTTGGTAGGGTGTGCAAAAGAAGAAAATTAAAAGTGAATACAGGAAAGAGTAAGGTAATGTGGATAACAAAAAGATTAGGTGATGAAAGATTGGATACCAGATTGGAGGGATAGAGTACGGAGGAGGTGAATGTATTCAGATATTTGGAAGTGGACGTGTCAGCGGATGGGTCTATGAAAGATGAGGTGAATCATAGAATTGATGAGAGGAAAAGGGTGAGTGGTGCACTTAGGAGTCTGTGGAGACAAAGAACTTTGTCCTTGGAGGCAAAGAGGGGAATGTATGAGAGTATAGTTTTACCAACGCTCTTATATGGGTGTGAAGCATGGGTGATGAATGTTGCAGCGAGGAGAAGGCTGGAGGCAGTGGAGATGTCATGTCTGAGGGCAATGTGTGGTGTGAATATAATGCAGAGAATTCGTAGTTTGGAAGTTAGAGGGAGGTGCGGGATTACCAAAACTGTTGTCCAGAGGGCTGAGGAAGGGTTGTTGAGTGGTTCGGACATGTAGAGAGAATGGAGCGAGAGTGACTTCAAGAGTGTATCAGTCTGTAGTGGAAGGAAGGCGGGGTAGGGGTCAGCCTAGGAAAGGTTGGAGGGAGGGGGTAAAGGAGGTTTTGTGTGCGAGGGGCTTGGACTTCCAGCAGGCATGCGTGAGCGTGTTTGATAGGAGTGAATGGAGACAAATGGTTTTCAATGCTTGACGTGCTGTTGGAGTGTGAGCAAAGTAACATTTATGAAGGGGTTCAGGAAAACTGGCAGGCCGGACTTGAGTCCTGGAGATGGGAAGTACATTGCCTGCACTCTGAAGGAGGGGTGTTAATTAATGTTGCAGTTTAAAAACTGTAGTGTAAAGCACCCTTCTGGCAAGACAGTGATGGAGTGAATGATGGTGAAAGTTTTTCTTTTTCGGGCCACCTTGCCTTGGTGGGAATAGGCCAGTGTGATGTTGATAAAAAATATATAAATATATATATATATATATATATATATATATATATATATATATATATATATATATATATATATATATATATATATATATATATATGTGCAAAACAACCACTCTGAAAGAATAGAGAAATTCCAAGCGCTTTCGTGACTACTCACATTATCATAGTTCCTTGATAATGTGAGTAGTCACGAAAGCGCTTGGAATTTCTCTATTCTTTCAGAATGGTTGTTTTGCATATTTTGAAATCACCTGTTTACTGTGATCTTATTGCATATAGTATATATATATATATATATATATATATTTTTTTTTTTATTATCACACCGGCCGATTCCCACCAAGGCAGGGTGGCCCGAAAAAGAAAAACTTTCACCATCATTCACTCCATCACTGTCTTGCCAGAAGGGTGCTTTACACTACAGTTTTTAAACTGCAACATTAACACCCCTCCTTCAGAGTGCAGGCACTGTACTTCCCATCTCCAGGACTCAAGTCCGGCCTGCCGGTTTCCCTGAATCCCTTCATAAATGTTACTTTGCTCACACTCCAACAGCACGTCAAGTATTAAAAACCATTTGTCTCCATTCACTCCTATCAAACACGCTCACGCATGCCTGCTGGAAGTCCAAGCCCCTCGCACACAAAACCTCCTTTACCCCCTCCCTCCAACCCTTCCTAGGCCGACCCCTACCCCGCCTTCCTTCCACTACAGACTGATACACTCTTGAAGTCATTCTGTTTCGCTCCATTCTCTCTACATGTCCGAACCACCTCAACAACCCTTCCTCAGCCCTCTGGACAACAGTTTTGGTAATCCCGCACCTCCTCCTAACTTCCAAACTACGAATTCTCTGCATTATATTCACACCACACATTGCCCTCAGACATGACATCTCCACTGCCTCCAGCCTTCTCCTCGCTGCAACATTCATCACCCACGCTTCACACCCATATAAGAGCGTTGGTAAAACTATACTCTCATACATTCCCCTCTTTGCCTCCAAGGACAAAGTTCTTTGTCTCCACAGACTCCTAAGTGCACCACTCACTCTTTTTCCCTCATCAATTCTATGATTCACCTCATCTTTCATAGACCCATCCGCTGACACGTCTACTCCCAAATATCTGAATACGTTCACCTCCTCCATACTCTCTCCCTCCAATCTGATATTCAATCTTTCATCACCTAATCTTTTTGTTATCCTCATAACCTTACTCTTTCCTGTATTCACCTTTAATTTTCTTCTTTTGCACACCCTACCAAATTCATCCACCAATCTCTGCAACTTCTCTTCAGAATCTCCCAAGAGCACAGTGTCATCAGCAAAGAGCAGCTGTGACAACTCCCACTTTGTGTGTGATTCTTTATCTTTTAACTCCACGCCTCTTGCCAAGACCCTCGCATTTACTTCTCTTACAACCCCATCTATAAATATATTAAACAACCACGGTGACATCACACATCCTTGTCTAAGGCCTACTTTTACTGGGAAAAAATTTCCCTCTTTCCTACATACTCTAACTTGAGCCTCACTATCCTCGTAAAAACTCTTCACTGCTTTCAATAACCTACCTCCTACACCATACACTTGACACATCTGCCACATTGCCCCCCTATCCACCCTGTCATACGCCTTTTCCAAATCCATAAATGCCACAAAGACCTCTTTAGCCTTATCTAAATACTGTTCACTTATATGTTTCACTGTAAACACCTGGTCCACACACCCCCTACCTTTCCTAAAGCCTCCTTGTTCATCTGCTATCCTATTCTCCGTCTTACTCTTAATTCTTTCAATTATAACTCTACCATACACTTTACCAGGTACACTCAACAGACTTATCCCCCTATAATTTTTGCACTCTCTTTTATCCCCTTTGCCTTTATACAAAGGAACTATGCATGCTCTCTGCCAATCCCTAGGTACCTTACCCTCTTCCTTACATTTATTAAATAATTGCACCAACCACTCCAAAACTATATCCCCACCTGCTTTTAACATTTCTATCTTTATCCCATCAATCCCGGCTGCCTTACCCCCTTTCATTTTACCTACTGCCTCACGAACTTCCCCCACACTCACAACTGGCTCTTCCTCACTCCTACAAGATGTTATTCCTCCTTGCCCTATACACGAAATCACAGCTTCCCTATCTTCATCAACATTTAACAATTCCTCAAAATATTCCTTCCATCTTCCCAATACCTCTAACTCTCCATTTAATAACTCTCCTCTCCTATTTTTAACTGACAAATCCATTTGTTCTCTAGGCTTTCTTAACTTGTTAATCTCACTCCAAAACTTTTTCTTATTTTCAACAAAATTTGTTGATAACATCTCACCCACTCTCTCATTTGCTCTCTTTTTACATTGCTTCACCACTCTCTTAACTTCTCTCTTTTTCTCCATATACTCTTCCCTCCTTGCATCACTTCTACTTTGTAAAAACTTCTCATATGCTAACTTTTTCTCCCTTACTACTCTCTTTACATCATCATTCCACCAATCGCTCCTCTTCCCTCCTGCACCCACTTTCCTGTAACCACAAACTTCTGCTGAACACTCTAACACTACATTTTTAAACCTACCCCATACCTCTTCGACCCCATTGCCTATGCTCTCATTAGCCCATCTATCCTCCAATAGCTGTTTATATCTTACCCTAACTGCCTCCTCTTTTAGTTTATAAACCTTCACCTCTCTCTTCCCTGATGCTTCTATTCTCCTTGTATCCCATCTACCTTTTACTCTCAGTGTAGCTACAACTAGAAAGTGATCTGATATATCTGTGGCCCCTCTATAAACATGTACATCCTGAAGTCTACTCAACAGTCTTTTATCTACCAATACATAATCCAACAAACTACTGTCATTTCGCCCTACATCATATCGTGTATACTTATTTATCCTCTTTTTCTTAAAATATGTATTACCTATAACTAAACCCCTTTCTATACAAAGTTCAATCAAAGGGCTCCCATTATCATTTACACCTGGCACCCCAAACTTACCTACCACACCCTCTCTAAAAGTTTCTCCTACTTCAGCATTCAAGTCCCCTACCACAATTACTCTCTCACTTGGTTCAAAGGCTCCTATACATTCACTTAACATCTCCCAAAATCTCTCTCTCTCCTCTGCATTCCTCTCTTCTCCAGGTGCATACACGCTCATTATGACCCACTTCTCGCATCCAACCTTTACTTTAATCCACATAATTCTTGAATTTACACATTCATATTCTCTTTTCTCCTTCCATAACTGATCATTTAACATTACTGCTACCCCTTCCTTTGCTCTAACTCTCTCAGATACTCCAGATTTAATCCCATTTATTTCCCCCCACTGAAACTCTCCTACCCCCTTCAGCTTTGTTTCGCTTAGGGCCAGGACATCCAACTTCTTTTCATTCATAACATCAGCAATCATCTGTTTCTTGTCATCCGCACTACATCCACGCACATTTAAGCAACCCAGTTTTATAAAGTTTTTCTTCTTCTCTTTTTTAGTAATTGTATACAGGAGAAGGGGTTACTAGCCCATTGCTCCCGGCATTTTAGTCGCCTCATACGACACGCATGGCTTACGGAGGAAAGATTCTTTTCCACTTCCCCATGGACAATAGAAGAAATAAAAAGGAACAAGAGCTATTTAGAAAAAGGAGAAAAACCTAGATGTATGTATATATATATATGCATGTGCGTGTCTGTGAAGTGTGACCAAAGTGTAAGTAGGAGTAGCAAGATATCCCTGTTATCTTAGCGTGTTTATGAGACAGAAAAAGAAACCAGCAATCCTACCATCATGCAAAACAGTTACAGGTTTTTGTTTCACAGTCATCTGGCAGGACGGTAGTACTTCCCTGGGTGGTTGCTGTCTACCAACCTACTATACATATATATATATACATATATATGTATATATATATATAATATATATTATAGGTGGTAGGTTGGTAGACAGCAACCGGCCAGGGAGGTACTACCGTCCTGCCAAGTGAGTGTAAAACGAAAGCCTGTAATTGTTTTACATGATGGTAGGATTGCTGGTGTCCATTTTTCTGTCTCATGAACATGCAAGATTTCAGGTATGTCTTGCTACTTCTACTTACACTTAGGTAACACTACACATACATGTACAAACATATATATACACACCCCTCTGGGTTTTCTTCTATTTTGTTTCTAGTTCTTGTTCTTGTTTATTTCCTCTTATTTCCATGGGGAAGTGGAACAGAATTCTTCCTCCGTAAGCCATGCGTGTTGTAAGAGGCGACTAAAATCCGTCAGCAAGGGGCTAGTAACCCCTTCTGCTGTATATATTACTAAATGTAAAAGGAGAAACTTTGTTTTTCCTTTTGGGCCACCCCGCCTCGGTGGGATACGGCCGGTGTGTTGAAAGAAAGAAAAGATATATATATATATATATATATATATATATATATATATATATATATATATAATATATATATATATATATATATATATATATATAATGTAGTGTAAAGCACCCTTCTAGCAAGACAGTGATGGAGTGAATGATGAAAGTTTTTCTTTTTCGGGCCACCCTGCCTTGGTGGGAATCGGCCAGTGTGATAATAAAATAAAATATATATATATATATATATATATATATATATATATATATATTATATATATATATATATATATGTATATATGTATATATATATATATATGTATATATGTATATATATGTATATATGTATATATGTATATATGTATATATGTATATATATATATATATATGTATATATATATATATATATGTATATATGTATATATATATGTATATATGTATATATATATATATATATGTATATATATATATATATATATATATATATATATATATATATACATACATATACACACACACACAATACACACACACACACACACATACAGATGGAGCTTACTCTACTACTAAACCTGTTCTTGATTTGGGTCCCAAAGGGAGTGTCCTTGGCCCACTTCTCTTCTTTACATCAATGATCTACCAAACTCCTTAAACCGATATTATTTGCAGATGACACTACTTATGTCTTCTCTCAACCAAATCTAACCATACTAACACACACTGTAAATGCTGAATTACTAAAGATATCTACTTGGATGACTACCAACAAACTTGCTCTCAATATAGATAAAATCTGCTTCATGCTATTTGGAAACGGCTTCAAATGTATAGCTAAACGTTATGATAAATGGTTCACCCATTTCTAGACACATACAGGGCAAATTTCTATGTCTTAACCTAGACAATGGTCTCAAATTCCAGACACACATACAGCAAATATCCAAGAAAGTCTCCAAAACAGTAGGCATCCTTTCAAAGCACAAAACATACTCAACCCCTGCCAATTTGGATTCAGGAAAAATAAAAGCACTAATGATGCAATCATAAAAATGCTAGATCTGCTTTACACAGCATTGGAAAATAAGGAATATCCATTAAGAATTTTTGTTGACCTAAGAAAAGCTTTTGACACAGTAGACCACGGCATCCTACTCCACAAACTTGACCATTATGGTATAAGAGGCCATGCGCTTGCATATTTCAAATCTTACCTTACTAATAGGTATCAGTATGTCACCATTAAAGACACAGCATCAACAACATGGCCACTTGATACTGGAGTTCCGCAGAGAAGTGTCCTTGGTCCTCTGCTCTTCCTCATATACATAATGATCTTCCAAACGTATCTCAACACCTGAACCCCATTCTCTTTGCTGACGACACGACTTACGTCATCTCTCACCCTAATCTTGCCACCCTCAACACCATTGTTAACGAGGAGCTGATCAAAATATCGACTTGGATGACAGCCAATAAACTTACGCTTAACACTGACAAAACCTACTACATTATGTTTGGTTGCGCAAATTAACATTAAGATCGACAACACTCTAATTGCCAGACATAATGAGGGCAAATTCCTAGGCCTATACCTCGACAACAACCTGAATTTCAGCACCCATATCCAACACATAACCAAAAAAGTATCCAAAACGGTTTGGATCCTCTCCAAGATACGATACTACGTGCCACAAACTGCCCTTCTCACACTATACCATTCACTTGTATATCCATACCTCACCTATGCTATCTGTGCTTGGGGTTCAACTGCGGCAACACACCTAAAGCCAATAATAACCCAACAAAAAGCCGCAGCAAGAATAATCACTAAATCCCATCCCTGGCAACACACCCCACCACTCTTCATAGATCTAAACTTACTCCCTGTTCAGTACATCCACACTTACTACTGTGCAATCTACATCTACAGGACCTTAAATTCCAATATTAATCTTGACCTAAAATGCTTTCTTGATAGTTGTGACAGAACCCAGAGGCATAACACCAGACACAAACATCTCTATGACATTCCCCGTGTCCGACTAATCCTTTACAAAAATTCAATGTATGTCAAAGGCCCTAAAATCTGGAACACCCTACCTGAAAACTCTAGAACTGCAGACACATTCATCACCTTCAAAACTACCATTAGAAAACATCTTATCTCCCTGATACACCCTGTCAACTAATTACACGAATACCACCTGGTGGTTCACACTTACACTCACTCACCCATTTGACCATAAACAGAAATCTCAATCTCAATCTTAAAATAATGAATCCTAACTAGTCATAAGTTGGCCTGTGATACTCCAATACTGAAACTATGTATTGTGCCAAAACAAAAGCATTCACATTGCTAAACTCACAAACTAGTATTTAGTCACTTACCTCATAATTTGTAATATTTTAAATTTAAGATCTAATCTAAGTCTGCCCGAAATGCCTAGCCATGCTAGGTGTTCTAGTGGTACACTCTGTAATTATTTTACTACATATAAACCACACAATAACCAAATTCTGTAAACTCAGCATTGTAATCCCTATAGAGAATAAACTTTGAATTTGTATTTGAAAAAGATATAATACTACATACCCCAGTCAGCTTTTCTTGCTCTGTACCAATCTCTCATTTACCCTTACCTTACCTATGGTATTTGTGCATGGGGCTCTACCACAGCAGATCACCTGAAACCTTTAATAACCCAACAAAAAGCTGCAGTCCGATTGATAACTAACTCCAGCACTTGACAGCATACTCCATCGCTTTTCAAGAGTCTTAACTTGCTTAATATACAAAACATCCACACTTATTATTATGCCTACTACATACACAGAACACTACACTCAAATATAAACCCTCCTCTCAAACTACTCCTAAATGACTATAACAGAACACACCGCTATAATACAAGACACAAATCACTCTTCGATATCCCTCAAGTCCATCTTTCCCTATGCAAAAATACTATGCACATAAAGGGCCTGAAGTACTGGAATTCATTGCCAGAACACACTAAAGGACCCCTGCCTGCATATCATTTTAAGGCTCTGCTTAGAAATCACCTCATCACCCAAAATTACACAAACCATACTCAGTACCTACCAGTTACTCAAATGCTATTCAAATAAACTTCAAAATAATTTAAGAATGCTCAAATTAACCTTAATTCAACTTCATTACTATATATTGTTCTAAGGATTGCTCAGCCAAAAACTCATTACTTCAAAATTAGATGCTTAAATTTCATTGTATTAAATAATACTAAATTTTAATAATTTCATATTGCAATTGTTCTAAATTGTACCAGATTGTAATAACTTCATATTGTAAGTTGTTTTTAAATTGTTACATTGTAATATTTCCACACAGTCTGTAGTGGAAGGAAGGCGGGGTAGGGGTCGGCCTAGGAAAGGTTGGAGGGAGGGGGTAAAGGAGGTTTTGTGTGCGAGGGGCTTGGATTTCCAGCAGGCATGTGTGAGCATGTTTGATAGGAGTGAATGGAGACAAATGGTTTTTAATACTTGACGTGCTGTTGGAGTGTGAGCAAAGTAACATTTATGAAGGGGTTCAGGGAAACCGGCAGGCCGGACTTGAGTCCTGGAGATGGGAAGTACAGTACCTGCACTCTGAAGGAGGGGTGTTAATGTTGCAGTTTAAAAACTGTAGTGTAAAGCACCCTTCTGGCAAGACAGTGATGGAGTGAATGATGGTGAAAGTTTTTTCTTTTTCGGGCCACCCTGCCTTGGTGGGAATTGGCCAGTGTGATAATAATTAAATAAATAAATAATTAAACATTGTAAACTATGCATGGAAATAGACTCCTTATAATATGTCAGTCACACATTGTAAGCTTTGCAAAGAAATAAAAATTTGAAATTGAATTTGAATATACAGTGGGACCTCTACTAACAAGTGCATCCACATGCGAGTTTTTCCAGATACGAGCAGTCGATCGGTCAATTTTTTGCTTCCAGATACGAGGGAAATTTTCAGATGTGAGAGGCCTCGAGGGAGGTTCCTTGATGCTGGTGAGGGGCTCTTGCTCCTGATCTAGGGAAGTGGATCTCAGTTGTTTGTTGTACTATCTTATTGAAACATGGGCAATGTATGATGGAAAGATGCTTCTTAATGTACACCAAAAATGAAAGAAATTGGACCATAAATAAGAGTTCACTTCTCAGCCATTAGCCACCCCTTAGCGGTATTTTTCGTATGTTTTTTATGGTTGTATTAGCGTTTTTTTTTGGTCTCATTTGATAGAATGGAAAATATATTACAGAAATAGATATGATTTTGATTGGTTTCACGATGAAGAGTACCCTTGAAATTGAGCTCAAAGTAGCAGAAATATTCAGTTCTTTGGCGATGTTCAAGGGTAAACAAATGATGTCACCTCCATTCCTATATGCAGTCATGAATAGGTTGACATTATTTATACAATTATTACAATAATTCAGTAGTCTGCATAACAGCAAATCTTCTATTTTTTGTGCGAATAAAAATTCCAAATTATTTATATTGTAATAATAATAATAATATATACATGTATGTATAATAATAATATAATATATAATAATAATAATAATACATGTATAATAATGTACAATATAATAATAATTATAATAATAGATAGCTTCGAAAGGCTGTCACTAGATGGCAGTGAATACCACAACAGTGCTTGAGCGGTTGTGGCTGCCGCCACTTGGCACATAATGACATATTTTATTCATTCTAGAGTATATATCAGGTTTCTATGTTATTTATATTGTTTACTATGTCATATTAGATGAATTGTGATAGATAACCCATAGAGTTGATATATTAGCGAAATATTCAAGCTAACAGAGGGAAAATTCTTAGGAATCCACCTTGATAATAGACTCAAATTTCATACACATATACAACAAATTTCTAAGAAAATTTCCAAGACTGTAGGCATACTATCGAAGATACGGTACTATGCTCCACAGTCAGCCCTCCTGACCCTATATCACTCTCTTATTTACCCCTATCTCACCTATGGAATTTGTGCATGGGGCTCAACAACAAGTAACCATCTCAGACCACTAATTACCCAACAAAAGGCTGCAGTTAGAATGATAACAAATTCTCACTATAGGCAGCACACTCCACCAATATTCAATACACTAAACCTCCTCACCATACAAAACATCCATACTTACTACTGCACCTATTACATACATAGAACACTTAACTCTGATATTAACCCTCCCCTCAAACATCTCCTTGCCAACCTCAACAGAACACATGACCATAACACAAGGCACAGATCACTCTTTGATGTTCCTCGTGTCCATCTCACACTATGTAAAAACTCAATGCACATAAAAGGCCCTAAAATCTGGAACTCATTACCTGTAAATATAAAAGAAACACTACCTGTTTATAAATTCAAGTCTCTTCTCAAAGATCACTTACTCACCCAAAACCAAATAAATACTGAATAACTGAACCTTATAAATTGTATATCTTAAATGTTTCTCACAATTATATCACATAAATGTTAAACCTAAAACCCAATCTAACTTTATTATTTTTTAAATACACTACCTAACAGAATACTCCATTCTACTGAATGTACAACAATGCATACAAGCATATGACCTGTCTTTGTAATACTCACTTGTGCTTTATAGTAACCTGTTTACATTAATGTTTTATCACTGATTTCATCATTGCTTAGTTAATCTTAAGTTAATTTTAAGCCAGCCCGTAATGCTATGCATAGTATAAGTGGCTTTGGCATACTGCTCTTACCTGTATTTCTTGTACCTCTGTATGTGTGCTCAAATTTTTAAATAAATAAATAAATAAATTATTTTGTCCTGTCTCCAGACAAACTCTCATCCGCTGATGCCGCCACATGTGTAATGACATATTTTATTTATTCTAGAGTATATATCAGGTTAGTATATTATTTATATTGTTTATTATGTCATATTAGATGAATTATGATATGAAGTATCTTGTCGTGCCTTCTGACAGCTGGAATGGATTAATCTGGATTTGCAAACGAGCAAATCCAGATGCAAGCAAGGTCACGGAATGGATTAAACTCATATGTAGAGGTCTCCACCACTGTCTCTCCTCTCCAGCCATTCACCACTGTCAGACTCCATGCCTGTCAGCCTTCTCTCCCTCAGCACTCTCTCCACAACTGTTAATGTTTCTTTTACACCTGCTCAGGGCTGAGCTACTATCAGCACAGCTACCAAGTACAAGATGATCAGCTATGGATCGAAGCAGATATCTGGATAGCAGACCACCCAAATGCCACTAACGGAGCCACCATTAACATACACTTTGCTATAAAGGTGAGAGAACTGGAAGGAAAATGTCAGAATCAATAAACTATTCTACACAAGTCATTCACTGGTGACAGGCTTTAAACCTAAATAATTAATTATATTACATATTGCATAGTCATTGCAGATTTATACAAGTAAAATATACAAAAAAAATTCTTAACATATTTCCAAACTTTAATGCATTTATTTCCAGTTCCTTGTTCCAATGTGAGTAATATTTTTTCCCCTTACAGGCTGCCGATAAGATTTTCGTCATCACTGTGCCTCTGACTCTGGATAAGACAGCAACACAAGTAATGAGCGTTGTCACTAATATCTTCTTGACAGACAACACAACCACCCTCTTTTCACAAGGGTAAGCTGGCGTCTGCGCTGCTGTGGTCTTACGAGGAGAGTCTTTTTGGATTTCATCACTCCCAAAATATTTTCTCTTTCATTTTAATCTTTCTTTTTAAGTGTTGGAGTAGTGTTAATGTGGAGGGGTGTTAACATGGAGGTGGTGTTAGCATGGAGGGGGTGTTAGCATGGAGGGGGTGTTAGCATGGAGGGGGTGTTAGCATGGAGGGGGTGTTAGCATGGAGGGGTTTTTGCATGGAGGGGGTGTTAGCATGGAAAGGTGCTAGCATGGAAGGGTGCTAATGTGATGGGGTGTTAATGTGAAGGAGGTGATAATATGGTTGAGTGTATAGAGAAGTGTGTATGGTGGAATATTAACATACGAGTGTCAGTGGGGTAAACTATCACTGGTTGGTGTGTCTGATCACCAACATATAACCTGACAGCTTTCCAAAGCCAAGCTAAAAACTGAAGCTGTATAATTTAACTTAATTCTTATCCAAACTTCCATAGCCCAGCCCACATTTATTTAATATTTTCAGCATCAAATATATTTTGAACTCATGGAGATAAAGCAACAGTGATATGCAGGGCCGGATTAAGAAGTCTCTGGGCCCTAGGCTATTCAGATTGGCGGGGCCCCTTTGAATTACGGGTAAGCGAAGCGACCCCTTCCAGCTTGGGGGTGTGGGGGGGGGGGGTCGGTGTGAGCCTGTTTAAGGTCTAATTAAATGCATTCTGGCTATTTAGATTAAATTTAATAGGGAAAGTACATCAAGACAACCAAAACCATTTACCAACAGCCATTATAACTATCTTGTTAAATCATGCATTTTAAAGAGAATAAACTCAAGACAGCATAGTATTACTAGATTAGGCTATTAAAGTAGTGACATCATGTACCTATTATATTCAGCATAACCACTACAGCACTATTATTCCCTTTATAAATCACTGACCATTATTATCATCATTGCATCATGCATAAGACTATCAAATCATATAAACTACAGAAAATTGGAGAGGAATCTCCCATACTCACCCATTAGTGGGAAAACACAGCTGTTCTGATGTAAACAAAGGTGTGTTGAGTGTTGCCATCTATGGTTAGGTTTATTTATTTTTATTTTATTTTATTTCATTGTTTATTTTTGTTTTGATTAATTTTTAAAAATCAATTTTACTCTCCAAACACTTGAACTTTTTAGGTAGGGACCCTTTGCACTTGCACCATGTGAGCAGTCTTGGATGAGCCCCTGAACCCCTTGGACCGCGGGGCCCCCAAATGCGCGGGGCCCTTGGCAAATGCCTAGTTTGCCTATGCGGTAATCCGGCCCTGGTGATATGACAAAATCATTGTTGCTTTAAAAGCTTGACTGCCTATCCTCTGATTACTGAAAGGTCTCTCACCAATCACTGTGGATGAATCTTTATAAGTCAGACTAATGCATTACATCTTTCATACAATCATGTCTTGATTTTTCATAATATATTCATGAAGTGCAAAAACTCGTGTGTTGTCATGCTAAGTCACTTACAACAAAGTAATCTTGGAAAAATATCAAAGTAACTTCAGTTAAATATTACTTACAGCAAAGTAACCTCGGTTAAATGTCACTTTCAACAAAGTAATGTTAATGAAATGTTTTACTCGGGTAAATTCTAAGCATTTGAGCAAAATGTTCTCTAATGTATAATAAAGATATTAAACTAACTAAACTAAACTAACAAAGCCTTACTTTCAGAGTCATTTCTTTCCTGCATATCAGTTTTGAATATTACAATATAATAAAGTGGAGGTTCGATCCTCCTTCCAATAATAGTGATAAAGAAACATTACTCTTGAAACTAGCCTTTCCTTCATTCACGTCTCAATCTTCATTCAACAGGGAGCGGGTGGAGCTGACCTTACAAGCATATCACGTTGTGAACGTTTCCACTCTTGAAGCCAATACAGCTGCGGTGAGGATACTCATGCCTAAGTACCTCGGCTTCGTTCCTGGGCTAGACTCTTGTACGGGTAACATTACAGGAAACCTCACCACTTCAGGGTATATTGACTATGAGGTATGGAGAGAGTGAGAGAGAGTGTATGTATGTATTGTACCAGTCATGGTATTGTGCCTTTTTGTTATTTACTGATTGCTCTCTGTTCACCAGGCGATGTGTGAGCTGTACTCACCTAATTGTACTCGCCTGATTGTGGTTGCAGGGGTTGAGACTCAGCTCCTGGCCCTGCATCTTAACTGACCGCTACTGGGTCCTCCGTCTCCCTGCTCCATGAGCTTTATTATACCTTGTCTTAAAACTGTGTATAGTTCCTGCCTCCACTGCATCGCTTGCCAAACTGTTCCATTTCCTAACAACTCTGTGGCTGAAGAAATACTTCCTAACATCCCTTTGACTCATCTGAGTCTTCAGCTTCCAATTGTGATCCCTTGTTTCTGTGTCCTATCTCTGGAACATCCTGTCTCTGTCCACCTTATCTATTCCACGCAGTGTTTTGTATGTCGTTATCATGTCTCCCCTGACCCTGCTGTCCTTCAGTTTTGTCAGACTGATTTCCCTTAACCTTTCTTCATAGGACATTCCCCTTAGCTCTAGAACCAGCCTTGTTGCAAACCTTTGCACTTTCTCTAATTTTCTTGATGTGTTTGACCAGGTGTGGGTTCCAAATTGGTGCTGCGTACTCCAGTATGGGCCTGACGTACACAGTGTATAAAGTCTTGAACGATTCCTTACTGAGGTACCGGAACGCTATTCTCAGGTTTGCCAGGCGCTCATATGCTGCAGCAGTTATCTAGTTAATGTGTGCTTCTGGCGATGTACTCGGTATTGTAATCACTCCTAGATCTTTCTCCTCAAGTGAGGTTTGCAGTCTTCAGCCTCCTAGCCTATACTCTGTCTGCAGTCTTCTTTGACCTTCTCCAATCTTCATGACTTTGCATTTGGCGGGGTTAAATTCTAGGAGCCAGTTGCTGGACCACGCATCCAGCCTGTCCAGGTCTCTTTGTAGACCTGTCTGGTCTGCATCTGATTTAATTCTCCTCATTAACTTCACATCATCTGCAAACAGGGACACTTCTGAGTCTATCCCTTCTGTCATGTCATTCACATATACCAAGAATAGCACTGGTCCCAGGACTGACCCCTGTGAGATGCCGCTCGTAACCAGCGCCCACTGTGATACCTCATCATGGACCATGACTGACTGTTGCCTCCTTGTTAGGTATTCTCTGATCCATTGCAGTGCCCTTCCTGTTATATGTGCCTGTTCCTCTAGCTTCTGTAGTAATCTCTTGTGAGGAACTGTGTTGAAGGCCTTCTTGCAGTCCAAGAAAATGCAATCAACCCACCCCTCCCTCTCATTTCTTACTTCAATTACCTTGTCATAAAACTCTAGTAGGTTTGTGACACAGGATTTGCCTTCCATGAATCCGTGCTGGCTGTTGTTTATAATCTTGTTCCACTCCTCAATTACTGGGAGCACTTGAGGTTCCTGAACCTGTATTCCCTGGAACGCAGGCGGGAGAGATACATGATTATATGCACCTGGAAAATCCTAGAGGGGCTAGTACCGAACTTGCACACGAAAATCACTCACTACGAAAGCAAAAGACTTGGCAGACAATGCAACATCCCCCCAATGAAAAGCAGGGGTGTCACTAGCACGTTAAGAGACCATACAATAAGTGTCAGGGGCCCAAGACTGTTCAACTGCCTCCCAGCATGCATAAGGGGGATTACCAACAGACCCCTGGCAGTCTTCAAGCTGGCATTGAACAAGCACCTAAAGTCGATACCTGACCAGCCAGGCTGTGGCTAGTATGTTGGTTTGCATGCAGCCAGCAGTAACAGCCTGGTTGACCAGGCTCTGATCCACCAGGAGGCCTGGTCACAGACCGGGCCGTGGGGGCGTTGACCCCTGGAACTCTCCAGGTAAACTCCAGGTGCTCCACCGCTCTCGTCCTGATAATCTTCTCCATGACTTTGCATACTGTACACGCCAGTGACACTGGTCTATAATTTAGTGCTTCATTTCTGTCTCCTTTCTTAAAGTTGGGGACTACATTTGCCTTCTTCCATACTTCAAGTAGTTGCCCAGTTTTAAGGGAAGTGTTGAAGATTTTGGTTAGTGGCACACGTAGTGTCTCTGCTCCCTCTCTAAGGACCCACGGAGAGATGTCCAGTCCCACCACCTTTGAGGTATCAAGGTCACTTAGGAGCTTCTACGCTTCCTCCTCAGTTGTATGTAATTCATCCAACACTTGTTGGTATATCCCTTGCTGATGTACCCCACTGTTTTGTCTTCCCAGTGTCCCTTCAACCTCCACTGTAAATACTTCCTGAAATCTCATGTTGAGCTCCTCACATACTTCTTGGTTGTTTCTTGTGAGCTCCCCACCTTTCCTCAGCCTGATTACTTGGTTCTTGACTGTTGTCTTCCTCCTGATGTGGCTGTAAAGCAGTTTCAGGTCATACTTAACTTTCGATGCTCTGTCGTTTTCATACTGCCGCTCCGCCTCCCTCTTTATTTGTGCATACACATTTCTGGATCGCCAACTGGAGTTTACCTGGAGAGAGTTCTGGGGGTCAACGCCCCCACGGCCCGGTCTGTGACCAGGCCTCCTGGTGGATCAGAGCCTGATCAACCACACTGTTACTGCTGGCTGCACGCAAACCAACATACGAGCACAGCCCGGCTGGTCAGGAACCGGCTTTAGGTGCTTGTCCAGTGCCAGCTTGAAGACTGCCAGGGGTCTGTTGGTAATTCCCTTTATGTATGCTGGGAGGCAGTTGAACAGTCTCAGGCCCTGACACTTATTGTATGGTCTCTTAACGTGCTAGTGACACCCCTGCTTTTCATTGGGGGGATGTTGCATCGTCTGCCAAGTCTTTTGCTTTCGTAGTTTGTGATTTTCGTGTGCAAGTTCAGTACTAGTCCCTCTAGGATTTTCCAGGTGTATATAATCATGTATCTCTCCCGCCTGCGTTCCAGGGAATACAGGTTCAGGAACCTCAAGCGCTCCCAGTAATTGAGGTGTTTTATCTCCGTTATGCGCGCCGTGAAGGTTCTCTGTACATTTTCTAGGTCAGCAATTTCACCTGCCTTGAAAGGTGCTGTTAGTGTGCAGCAATATTCCAGCCTAGATAGAACAAGTGACCTGAAGAGTGTCATCATGGGCTTGGCCCCCCTAGTTTTGAAGGTTCTCATTATCCATCCTGTCATTTTTCTAGCAGATGCGATTGATACAATGTTATGGTTCTTGAAGGTGAGATCCTCCGACATGATCACTCCCAGGTCTTTGACGTTGGTGTTTCGCTCTATTTTGTGGCCAAAATTTGTTTTGTACTCTGATGAAGATTTAATTTCCTCGTGTTTTCCATATCTGAGTAATTGAAATTTCTCATTGTTGAACTTCATATTGTTTTCTGCAGCCCACTGAAAGATTTGGTTGATGTCCGCCTGGAGCCTTGCAGTGTCTGCAATGGAAGACACTGTCATGCAGATTCGGGTGTCATCTGCAAAGGAAGACACGGTGCTGTGGCTGACATCCTTGTCTATGTCAGATATGAGGATGAGAAACAAGATGGGAGCGAGTACTGTGCCTTGTGGAACAGAGCTTTTCACCGTAGCTGCCTCGGACTACTCTGTTGACTACTACTCTGTGTTCTGTTAGTGAGGAAATTATAGATCCATCGACCGACTTTTCCTGTTATTCCTTTAGCACGCATTTTGTGCGCTATTACGCCATGGTCACACTTGTCGAAGGCTTTTGCAAAGTCTGTATATATTACATCTGCATTCTTTTTGTCTTCTGGTGCATCTAGGACCTTGTCGTAGTGATCCAATAGTTGAGACAGACAGGAGCGACCTGTTCTAAACCCATGTTGCCCTGGGTTGTGTAACTGATGGGTTTCTAGATGGGTGGTGATCTTGCTTCTTAGGACCCTTTCAAAGATTTTTATGATATGGGGTGTTAGTGCTATCAGTCTGTAGTTCTTTGCTGTTGCTTTACTGCCCCCTTTGTGGAGTGGGGCTATGTCTGTTGTTTTTAGTAACTGTGGGACGACCCCCGTGTCCATGCTCCCTCTCCATAGGATGGTAAAGGCTCGTGATAGGGGCTTCTTGCAGTTCTTTATGAACACGGAGTTCCATGAGTCTGGCCCTGGGACAGAGTGCATGGGCATGTCATTTATCACCTGTTCGAAGTCATTTGGCGTCAGGATAACATCGGATAGGCTTGTGTTAACCAAATTCTGTGGCTCTCTCATAAAAAATTCATTTTGATCTTCGACTCTCAGTCTGATTAGTGGCTTGCTAAAAACTGAGTCATATTGGGACTTGAGTAGCTCACTCATTTCCTTGCTGTCATCTGTGTAGGACCCATCTTGTTTAAGTAGGGGCCCAATACTGGACGTTGTTCTTGACTTTGATTTGGCATAGGAGAAGAAATACTTTGGGTTTCTTTCGATTTCATTTATGGCTTTTAGTTCTTCCCGCGATTCCTGACTCGTATAAGATTCCTTTAGCTTAAGTTCGATGTGTAATAAAGTTGGTAGAATTACCGACAATACGTAAAGTAAAAGGACACAAGTGCAACTAATGTGGCATTTATTGTGGCAACGTTTCGCTCTCCAGGAGCTTTATCAAGCCTGATAAAGCTCCTGGAGAGCGAAACGTTGCCACAATAAATGTCACATTAGTTGCACTTGTGTCCTTTTACTTTAAGTTCGATGCTTGCTATTTCTCTGACCAGTGTCTCCCTATGCATTTCAGATATATTGACCTCTTTTAGCCGCTCATTTATTCTTTTCCGTCACCTGTAAAGGGAGCGCCTGTCTCTTTCTATTTTACATCTACTCCTCCTTTTTCTTAGAGGAATAAGCCTTGTGCATACATCGAGTGCCACCAAGTTAATCTGTTCTAGGCATAAGTTGGGGTCTGTGTTGCTTAGTATATCTTCCCAGCTTATATCGGTTAGGACTTGGTTTACTTGGTCCCACTTTATGTTTTTGTTATTGAAGTTGAATTTGGTGTATGCTCCCTCGTGACTAATCTCATTATGTCGGTCTGGGGCTCCGCGCATACATGTCTGAACCTCAATTATGTTGTGATCTGAGTATATTGTTTTTGATATGGTGACATTTCTTATCAGATCATCATTGTTAGTGAAGATGAGGTCTAGTGTATTCTCCAGTCTAGTAGACTCTATTATTTGCTGGTTTAAATTGAATTTTGTGCAGAGATTTAAAGGCTCGTATGAGTGTGAGTTTTCATCAGAGCTGCCTCCTGGTGTTATTACTCCAACAATATTATTTGCTATATTCCTCCATTTTAGGTGCCTTAAGTTGAATTCCCCCAGGAGCAAGATGTTGGGTGCAGGAGCTGGAAGATTTTCCAGACAGTGGTCAATTTTTAACAGCTGTTCCTGGAATTGCTGGGATGTTGCATCCGGAGGCTTGTAGACTTCCACAATGACTAGGTTTTGGTTCTCGATCTTTACTGCTAAAACTTCCACTACATCATTTGAGGCATTAAGCAGTTCTGTGCAAACAAGTGACTTTGCAATGTACAGGCTAACCCCCCTTCTTTTGCCTGTTCACTCTGTCACATCTGTATAGGTTGTAACCTGGGATCCATATTTCGTTGTCCACGTGATCCTTTATGTGGGTCTCAGTGAAAGCCGCGAACATTGCCTTTGCCTATGCAAGCAGTCCACTGATTAAAGGTATTTTGTTGTTTTTTGCTGGCTTTAGACCCTGTATATTTGCAAAGAAGAATATCATCGGACTGGTGGTATTGTTGGTACTGGGGGGGATTTTTTTCCGGCATTAGTATCTGTATCTGTTGGTTTGGAGTGGAGGCCATCGACTGTGGTTCCACTCCAGGAATGACTGGATTTGGTGTACGATTTCTGCCATTTCCTGCCAGTTTTTTTTTCCTTCCTGGCACTAAAAAACCTCTCCCTCTTGAGTGGCTGTGGCTACCCAGGTTTTCCCATTGCCTGGATGTTTTGTATCTTTTTGTCCCCTTTAGATGGTGTGCCTGGCAATTTAAGTTATAGCACAGTCTTTCCTGTACTGAAGAGGTACACATTTCGTGGTGAAAAAGCTTACAGGAAGGGAGTTTGCATTTTCCTGTTGTCATATGGGCACGGAATTTTCTAGGGTGGTCATAGTTGCACGTCCCATCTGTTTTTTCCAGATTTCCCATGTCTGCAGATACCAAGTGCATAGTATATGCACATGCTTGGTTTCCGTTTGCCTTGGGTTTCTGTGACTGTATTCCCTGTTGGTGCATGTTTACCTGTCTTATTCCTATCCTCCCTAGCACCAACAATGGAGCTCCCACCAGTTGTTTTTGGTAATATATCCTCACTATTGCTAGTGGAGTCCTCTTGTTTGCTATTTCCTGTGGTATTTCTAGTTTGCAATATTGGTTTTATCTTATCTTTGACTACACTTGTTTCCCCACTACGGCTCCTGTCCCCTATGAGGTCATTTATATGTATTCCTTCCTGCGTATAATTCCCGACTACCTGGACAAAATCTCCAGCTTCACCATTACTGTCTCCCAGGACAGCACCTCCAGCTTCACCATTACTGTCTCCCAGGACTAATCGCTTTATTTTCCTGAGTCCTTTGCTTTCTGTACTTTTCCCATTCTCTAGAGCACTTAGTTTTTGCCTCCCTACACCTTTGGGAAAACCAAGGGCTCGTTCTGTCCTTCCCATTATTTCTGTCACCCTTGGGAACAAACCTTTCCTCTGCCGTCTTGCATTTCATTTACTGATTTTCCTACTAACTCCTGTTCCCACTGAACCTCCTGCAGGAAGGTCCTCATTCCTGTGTAGTCCCCCATTTTATAGTTTGGCTTTTTCCTTTCTACTCTTGTTACCCTCTCCACTTTTAGCTCCACGATGTATTCAAAGCTAACAACCATGTGGTCACTAGCTCCAAGAGGCCTTTCATATGTAATGTGCTCAATGTCTGAGTTACTCAGGGTGAACACAAGGTTCAGTCTTGCTGGTTCATCCTCCCCTCTCTCTGGTAGTGTCCCTAACATGTTGGTGCATGAGGTTTGCCAGCACCACATCCATCATCTTGGCTTTCCATGTTTTGGGACCCCCATGTGGTTCCAGGCTTTCCCAATCAATCTCCCTGTGACTGAAGTCGCCCATGACCAGTAACTTCGCTCTACTCGAGTGAGCCCTTCTTGCCACCTCAGCTAGTGTATCCACCATTGCTCTGTTGCACTCAGCTTATTTTTCTCTTGGCCTCCTGCAGTTCTGTGGTGGGTTATACATCACTGCAATGACTACCTTGTGTGCCCCTGACTGAACTGTACCTACTATGTAACCCTTCTCCAATCTTGTCCATTCCTTCCATTTCTTGATAGCCCCACTGGTTTTTAATTAGCAGTGCAACCCCTCCTCCCCCTCTGCTCCTTCTGTCCTTCCTCAGGATCTGATATCCGGATGGGAAGATTGCATCTGTTATTATCCCAGTGAGTTTTGTTTCTGTAACCGCTATGATGTCTGGGAACATCTCCTTGATTCTTTTATGCCACTCCTCACATTTATTTGTTATTCAATCCACATTCATGTACCAAACCTTCAACTTCTTTTCTATAACTGTGGTCTGATGAGAAAAGTGGGTTAGGGGAAGCAGGTGCCCTGGCAGGGGCCTATAAGGGGTTGCTGTGGGGGTGTGGGTCTGTGGTGTGGATGTGGGGCAAAGGGCCTAGAGGGGATTTCAGTGGGGGTGGGGTTGGGGAGAGGGGGCCTATGGGGGTTTACAGTGGGGGTGGGGGTTGTGGTGAGGGGGATGGGGTTAGGGGGTGCAGTGTGTGGGTTGCTGTGGGTTACTGTGGGGGTGGGGTTTGTGCAGAGGGGGATGTGTGGGTTACTGTGGGTTTCTGTGGGGGTGGGGTTTGTGCTGAGGGGGATGGGGGCAGAGGGTACAGTGAGTGGGTTTTGGGTTAGGTTGTTTGATTGCTTTGGGATTACCATGGTTGTGTTCCTTCTGTGGGTGGTACTGGAGGGGGTTGTGTTTGTTCTTCCACCTGGGCCTGATTTCTCCTGCTTCCCACCTTCCTTGCTTCCCATTCCTCCTTGCGACATTGCACCCTCTCTTTCAGTATCATCCTTTCTTCTTGTGTTCTGTCTCAGTCGAAGTACACACTTTGGAACTCCTGATTGGCCCTTAGGTCCTGTAGGATCCGGTTTCGAGCTGACTCTGCCTTGAAAATCACTTTGACTGGATGCTTTTTTCCTCTTGCAAACTACCCAATTCTCCGAAAATTTGTCAACTGGGTCATGTCGTCCTCTCCTATTGCTTTCATGATGCTCTCAATCGTTTTTTTCTCCTCCTGTTTCCTTGCCTCGTAAGTTTCCCCACCTACTTCTTGGAGCCCATAGACAAAAACGGCCCTCTCCCTTTCATCCTCCCACTGTACTTCCCTGAGCATCCTCTGATACGAATTAGTTTCTGCCATTGATGCATTGCTTTCTACTGTCTCTTCCCTATCTGGTGCCCCTGTGTTTATCTGTTCTTGGACATGGCAGTTGTCTGTTAGAGCCTCTGTATAGCCCAGCTCCTTCATTGTCTTTAGTCCTCTCATTAGTTCCTGCTGCTCTCCCTGCCTTTTCCCAGGCTTCCCTTGGGTCCGATAGTCATCACATACAATATATCTCCTTTGTTCCCTACTGTCCCCTCATTGGTGACTGAGTATCAGATCTTGGTGTCATGGCTGTACTGTCCTTTGGTTCTTTAGGCTATTTCAGTCTTTTTAGTTCTTCTTCTAAGCTCTGTATCTTAGCTTCAGCTGCTGTGATTTGTAATAACCCTTTCCTGCTCTCCTCAGCTATTTTCTCTTCCATTTTCTTGCCGAGCTCTTTTAGCCTCCTCCCCCACTTCTCTCTTCTCGTGAGCTCTGCCTCCCAGTCTTCTCTCCCAGGTTTACCCCTCTCTTCATCCACCATTCCTCTGGTTCTCTGTCTGGGTTTTTGGTGTCCCATGTTTCTTTTCCACAAAAGGAAGAGTTTATGCCAGGAGTGCTGTGTGGAGGGGGGTATTTGTTGTGGGGAGGGAGGGGGGTTTGTTGTGGGATTAAGCAGGGAGGGGAAAAGGATAGTGAGCTGGAGGGGGGGACAGCAGCAGAGGGAAGAGAGATTGGGGAAGACTAAGGGGGACAGGGGGAAGAGCAATGGGGGGGAGGGGAGTAGGAGGAGTAGGGAGGATGAAAAGGAAGACGAAGAGGGAGAGAAAGTGGGATGAAGAGAGATAGTGTGATTGAATGCGAGTTAGAGAGTGAGAGAGTGAGTTAGAGAGAGAGAGTTAGAGAGAGAGAGTTAGAGAGAGTTAGAGAGTGAGTTAGAGAGAGAGTTAGAGAGAGAGTTAGAGAGTGAGTTAGAGAGTGAGTTAGAGAGTGAGTTAGAGAGTGAGTTAGAGAGTGAGTTAGAGAGTGAGTGAGAGAGTGAGTGAGCTAGAGAGAGTTAGAGAGTGAGTTAGAGAGTGAGTTAGAGAGAGAGTTAGAGAGTGAGTTAGAGAGTGAGTTAGAGAGAGAGTGAGAGAGTTAGAGAGAGAAAGAGGAAGGGAGTGTTAGTGTGTGAAGCTTGAGAGTTGGGTAGGATCAGCCTTTAGTGTGCTTGCAGGCCTAGGAGGCGAAGGGAGAGAGAGGAGAAGGAAGGGGAGGTGAGGGGGGAGATGGAGGAGGTGCAGGAGGAGGGAGGGATAGTGGAAAGGGGGAGAGGGAGAGAAAGTGAATAGGAGAGGGAGAGAGAGATAGAGATAAAAGGAAAGAGAGTAAGAGAGTGAGAAGGAAGAGGAGGTGAAGGGGGAGGAGGTGTAGGGGGAGGAGGTGTAGGGGGAGGAGGTGTAGGAGGAGGAGGTGTAGGAGGAGGAGGTGTAGGAGGAGGAGGTGTAGTGGGAGGAGGTGTAGGGAAGGAGGTGTAGGGAAGGAGGTGTAGGGGGAGGAGGTGTAGGAGGAGCAGCAGGAGGAGGAAGCGGTAGTGGAATAGGAGAGAGAGGTAGAGAGAGAGGTAGAGAGAGAGGTAGAGAGAGAGGTAGAGAGAGAGGTAGAGAGAGAGGTAGAGAGAGAGGTAGAGAGAGAGGTAGAGAGAGAGGTAGAGAGAGGTAGAGAGAGGTAGAGAGAGGTAGAGAGAGGTAGAGAGAGGTAGAGAGAGGTAGAGAGAGAGAGAGAGAGAGAGAGAGAGAGAGAGAGAGAGAGAGAGAGAGAGAGAGAGACAGAGAGAGAGACAGAGAGAGAGACAGAGAGAGAGACAGAGACAGAGACAGAGACAGAGAGAGAGGTAGAGACAGAGACAGAGAGGTAGAGACAGAGAGGTAGAGACAGAGAGGTAGAGACAGAGAGGTAGAGAGGTAAAAGGAGTGTGTGGGTGTTGGAGTGGGTATGAGAGATGTATCCGTTAGGGTAGGACTACAAGTGTGTGTGTGAGAATTTATGGCCCTCTTATTTTCAAGTGTGTGTGTGTGTGTGTGTGTGTGTGTGTGTGTGTGTGTGTTACTATCCTGCCACCCGAGCCAAGCGAGGGGAGAGGGAGGAGGAGAGGGACATTTCCCCTTGAACATCAGTAAAAATAATATTGCTGCTGTAGGTAAAATAGAAGAACATAGCAAAGCAAGCTGTTATTTTGACAGCTTTTTGCTCATTCATGAGCTATTTTAGAAGCATAATGACTTGAAGAGCTACTCCTGCTTGTATCACTGTATCTTATGAACTATAGCAGGTTCAAATAGTCTCCTGACGACTATAGTTTAGAAAATACTCTTTTAGCAGAAGAAACATAGATTGCTTTTATTGATAAAACTATACACAGGGCAAATGTTGCTCCAGTGAAAGCTATTTTGCAACAACTTGCACTACCACTCTTACAGATTGGGTACCTTTTCTTCACGGACATCCTGGAGTTGAACTGCACCCTCACCATTGACCCCAACAACACCCTGCCTAAGGGACTGGGGATTGTCAACGCAACTACCATCATGAGATTGGTCTGCTCCACCAGCCTCAATGCCGCTCTCAAGTACTGCGGGAACACCTCCTATGTTGGTTATCAGATGAACGGAGAGGGTATGTGGATCCCGTGTTTGTTAATTTTATCCATTCTACTGTGTACATTGTGCTTTTTTTTCTGAGTTCCAAGTGACCCACCTGGTCATGGTGGGTCACTTGGAACTCAGCTGGTACTATGGTAATGGCATCTAAGTGGCAGTGGTGGAAATGAACATGATAGGTGGTGGTTGGGATCAGGGTTAGAAAGATGAATGTAATACCACATTATTGACAAGTATGACTTTGAATACACAAGTTTCGCAACAAGCTTGTATTACCACAACATTGGGCCCCACGCAGGTTTGTTTAGGAACAATTTCCCATTTTTTTGATGGATTACAAATGTCTTGCATAATAACACGTGCAAAATTATCTTGGATAATCCAAGAGAAGGTCAAGCAAAATAATTTATTTCCATTGGATAGAGCTTTATCATTGTAAAGCTCTCACAGAGAGTGATGTCATAACAAAAGCTTGGTCTAAAACATGCATGTCTTCATGGGAGGCTATAAAGAGAGAGAGAGAGAGAGAGAGAGAGAGAGAGAGAGAGAGAGAGATTGATGGTCTAAAACATGCATATCTTCATGGGAGGCTATGAAGAGAGAGAGAGAGAGAGAGAGAGAGAGAGAGAGAGAGAGAGATAGAGAGAGAGATAGAGATAGAGATAGAGATAGAGATAGAGAGATATTGATTGATTGATTGATTGATTGATTTCTTGTTTCATATTTCTATTATTCATTATACATCTTACTTCCCTCTCTCTTCTGTTAACCACCTCATTCCTCACACATCTTTCACTTTTTCCACAGACTGCACCAATCCCTTAGGAATGGCTACAATGAGTGCGTGCCAGCTAACAGCATCATCAGCCATCGACTCCACTACTGGTCCTCTCATGGCTGTGCCTGGCTCTGGCTCAGGTAATTATGCCTTTCAGCTGAAGTTCCTTAATTCTGGTGATGGTGACACTTGACCAGAAGAACGAAAATACCTGATGACTTCCAGGTGCTGTTTCACATAGGTTTTAGCACTTCCCTTTAAAAGTAATAAACAATATTAATAAATAATAATAATAACACTAATGGTAATAATAAATGAGTAGCCCAACATATGCTGGGCTTAATAAAAGTGCATTGGTTCGTATACTCTTCCCGCCATATATGTAGATCAAGACATTTCTTATCCAATCCATATGTATGGGACAAGCTGTTCGCTGAAAAAATCCACATATTGGTCTAGCCATTGTTGACTAATCATCGTGAATGGGGAAAAAGTCATTTGTTATTAACCCATTCATGTGGCCTGAGTTACACCTGTGTATGGTACAAAACATGTGCTGGAGCAGACTTTCTTGGCAAAGAACACCTATGCAGGTGTGTGAGTTACTGAAGACATGAACTCGAAAAGGATATACACGACGAGAGATGGTACTTCTCTCGGCGTTCATTTACTTACTCCCCTATAATACTTTTTTTCTCAGGGATTAGAGTAGTCGTGATTGGAGTTGAGCAGGTGATATGCAGACTTAGTGATCCCTCATGTAGTCAATGGGCTTTAAACCCAATTTTTTTTTTTTTAAATCAAGAGGGAAGTGCTAAATTAGTATGGGATATATAGCACCTAGGAAATGGGAGGCATTCATGCTCAGCTTGGGTTGAAACCCAGTTAACCAACAACTGAGAATATGACTTAAAAACACATTTCAAATTTGCCACATATCAGGTCATGAGCGAAAAAAAAAAAAAAATTGAAATTGCTGTTTCCTCATCACCAGGGTGGAGTCCACCAGTACGTGCAGGAGCAACCTGGAGTGACTACTACACCATCGATTTCCTGAAAGACACAAGAGTCACAAGGATTGTCCTGGAGGCTGTCACAGGGACACTCTCCATAAGCTCCTTTAAGATGCAATACTCACAGAATGGATATATCTTTGTTGACACCTGTGAGGTGAGAGAGAAAGTGAGAGGTAGAGTGAGAAAGAGATAGTGAGAGTGAGGGAGAAACAGTATGAGAGAGAGAGAGAGAGAGAGAGAGAGAGAGAGAGAGAGAGAGAGAGAGAGAGAGAGAGAGAGAGAGAGAAAGAGAGAGAGAGAGAGAGAGAGAGAGAGAGAGAGAGAGAGAGAGAGAGAGAGAGAGAGAGAGAGAGAGAGAGAGAAAGAGAGAGAGAGAGAGAGAGAGAGAGAGAGAGAGAGAGAGAGAGAGAGAGAGAGAGAGAGAGAGAGAGAGAGAGAGAGAGAGAGAGAGAGAGAGAGAGAGAGAGAGAGAGAGAGAGAGAGAGAGAGAGAGAGAGAGAGAGAGAGAGAGAGAGAGAGAGAGAATGAGAGAGAGTGAGTGATCTGGCAGAAGGCATAGTCACTTGTCAACCCCTCGGGTACGTTGGATCGTCTGACCACAAGGCTGTTTTCACCACACTTAAGATCCCAACAGAACGAGGTGAGGAGTCCACACGCACAACCTGGCTATGGGAAAGAGGTAATTGGCCAGCCCTTTGCTCTGAGCTCGCCACCACCGACTGGAATGCTCTTCTCCAGGGGGATGTTGACAACCAAGTGAAAGCCTTCACTGGACACATCCTTAATCTGCAACAAGAACACATTCCTCACCGGCAATATGTGACAAAGCCTACAGATCAGCCTTGGTTTGGCTTTCGTTGTAGAGAGGCTGCTACTGCTAAGTACAAAGCATGGCGAAGGTATAAGAGACATCCTACCACCTAAAACAGGAACTTGCACATGCAAGCCTGTAGGCATATGGGTGATGTTCAAAAGTGGGCCATTGCTAAATGGGAGTTGGTCACTAAAAGAAAGTTAGCATCAGGTAGGGTAGGCTCCAAAACCTGGTGGTCCCTGGTCAAGGACAGACAAGGTTATCTGCCTGATGAACTTATTCCACCTCTAAATCGACAGGATGGGACCACCTCTACTAGTAGTCAAGAGAAAGCGGACCTCTTTGCTGAACACTTTGCTACCAAAATGCAAGTTCCTGATCCAGCAAGGGACCCTCCTTGGCTAGCTGCAAGAACTGTGTCAAAACTGTCAGGGGTGACAATAAGGCAGGAGGAGGTGCATTTCCTTCTTAAATCACTTGACCAAGAAAAGGCTGTGAGCCCAGACAGTTGAGCCCCAAGATTGTTGAGAAGATGTGCAGACCAGCTAGCAGCACCTCTAACTCGCATCTTTCAGCACTGCCTAGTACAGTGTAAATGGCCCTCTCCATTGAAAGAGGCAAATGTAGTCCCTGTTCACAAAAAGAAGAGCAGAGCAGAAATCAGCAACTACAGACCAGTGTCACTCCTGTCAATCACTGGTAAGATCCTTGAGACAATAATCTCAAGACAAATGACAGATTTTTTTGACTACCACTCACTACTTTGTGATCGTCAATATGGCTTCAGGAAAGGTTACTCTGCTGCTGATCTGTTGTTAAACCTCTCCACTAAGTGGCACCAGTCATTGGATGAATCCAAAGTCAGCTGTGTGGTAGCACTGGACATTGCTGGCGCTTTCGACCGGGTGTGGCACCAGGGCCTCTTAGCAAAACTTCAAGCACTGGGAATTGCAGGCTCTACGCTATGTCTCCTCAGTGATTACCTTCATGGTAGATCTCTAAGTGTAGTCCTCAATGGAACGGAATCAGCAAGACATCCTATTGGGGCAAGCGTTCCACAAGGAAGTGTGCTGGGTCCACTGTTATGGAATGTCTACTTCAACGACCTTCTTCATCTCATCCCAGAATCACATGCATATGCAGACGACTGTACACTGACATTCACTTATCCAAGAGAAGAAATGCCAGCTGCTCTAAGCTACATCAATCACCAGCTGAGAGCTATATCAGCTTGGGGAAATAGATGGCAAGTAACATTTGCACCTGAGAAAACGCAAATGATGATCGTCTCTAGGCACCATGATGGTAATGCTGGTGCAGTAGTAAGGATGAATGGGAGGATGTTGGCACCTGGAGAAGAAGTTGATATCCTTGGGGTGAAATTTGACTCCAAACTAACCATGAAGAACCATGTTGTAAATCTTGCAAACAAGGCAGCCAGGAAGCTTACAGCACTTCGCCGTATCTCGCATCTGCTTGACAGTAGGGGTTGCAAGATACTGTACGAGGCACAAGTACGCTCACACCTTGAGTATGCTCCACTTTCTTGGTCTGCCTGTCCCCCCTCTCATCTGCGACTGCTTGACAGAGTAGAGAACAGAGCAAGACGTCTCATCTCTCGCCTGGACCCATCCTGGATGGATCTGTCATTTCAGCAGAGCCTTCAACATAGGAGGGATGTGGGTGGCCTTACTGTTATGTACAAGGCCAATATTGTCAAAATACCACACTTGGATCCACTTCGAGGACAGCGCGAAACAAGCTTTTATGCCACAAGACGGGCAGAAAGCAGCAACTTCACTCTGGCTGTACCCTTCTCCAGAACATCACTCCATCTGAGATCATACATACCCAGGATGACTCGAGTATGGAACACATTCGTTCAGCATAACGATGTCAACGAGATAACGTCAGTTGATCAAATGAAAATGCTGGCCCACAGATGGCTCCAACTTCATCCTGTTCCCTACTTGTATGTCTCATAACAATAAAAATGCTTTCAAATGAGCTGATGTAGGTAACAGCTCTTAGCTTGTCAATAAAGTTAGGAATCCTTAACCTGTAAATAGCTTGTCAATAAAGCTAGGGATCCTTAACCTTGTCAAACCATGTGTAAAAAAAAAAAAAAAAAAAAAAAAAAAAAAAAAAAAAAAAAGAGAGAGAGAGAGAGAAAGAGAGAGAGAGAGAGAAAGAGAGAGAGAGAGAGAAAGAGAGAGAGAGAGAGAGAGAGAGAGAGAAAGAGAGAGAAGCAGAGAGATGAGATTTTCAAGAGAATTTTATTATATTACAGTGTAGTCATTATTATCATGTGCTTCACGTCATCATGCTATAATATGTGGCTATATTCTTCGTAATTCCACCAAACAAATAAAATTTTGCCCTTCATTGCATCTCACTATATTAGAGTATCTCACAGTGTATTTTACTGTTCTTTATTGTATTTCATTATGTTAAACTGTACTGTAATCTTCTGTACTAAGATAAAGTGTGCTGTAATGAAAAGACTTTGTTGCATTTTACTGTAATTGGATTGGATTACAGGGCATTGTAATCAACGTTCCTACGAGTGGAATTGTCGACCTGCCCAGTGAGTGTCGCTTCCAGGCTCGGTATGGCAGACTGGTTATTCTCAGCGTCAGCAGTGGTCTTGGGACCGCTGCTGTGCCTACTGGCACCACCCCTGTGGGTGTAAGGTGGGTCTTACCTGGAGTTTACCTGGAGAGAGTTCCGGGGGTCAATGCCCCCGCGGCCCGGTCTGTGACCAGGCCTCCTTAGGTCAGTGTCCCAGGATGCGACCCACACCAGTCGACTAACACCCAGGTACCCATTTTACTGATGGGGAACATAGACAACAGGTGGAAAGAAACACGTCCAATGTTTCTACTCTGGCTGGGAATCGAACCCAGGCCCTCACCGTGTGAAGCGAGAGCGTTAACCACCAGGCCACCAGAGCCCTTAAAGATTTATAAAGGGTGTTTAAGACATAATGAGGGTCTTCAGTACATAAGGTGTAAGCTTAACCCGTAAACGGTCCAAACTTATATATACGTTTTTTCAACATTTGAAAGTATGTAAAAAAAGTAGATCTTTTTTTTGTTTTTTTACATTTGAAAATGTGTAAAAAAATTTGATCTTTTTTTTTTTGTTGTTGTATTTGAAAATATGTAAAAAAAACATAGATCTACTTTTGTAGCACTACACATGTGAACTTAGATCTGCTTGGACCGTTTACGGGTTAAATGTGATGAGTGAACGTACGTCCACACCCACACATAATATTATACTATCTATAGCCCACCTTTCTCCTTATATCTATTTATATCTTATCTTTGCCCTTAAATTGCACTTGCTATAATAAGGTTAGATAAGTTTCCCGAGGTGCTTTTAGTACAAAATCATTCATTTTTATATTAACATAAATGAAAAAATACATCTTTAAATGTGTTACAAAATTTCAGAAAGGACTTAATTTTAAAGGAGTTCTTGCTAATTGACCAATTTTACCTATTTGGCACGACATGTATGTATGTATGTGTATATATATACAGTAGGGCCCCACTTATATGGCAGGTTAGGTTCCAGGCTACCGCCATGAAGCAGAAATCGCCGTAAAGTGGAACACCTCTTCTTTTCACTTATAAATGCATACAATTACTAGATAACAAGTTTACACTAACATATATTAAGTTCGTAAGTTTATTCAAATATACACAAATGCAGTTACATAGATTATCATACATAGCAGCATATGTGTAAAGTACCTAGGATAAGCCAAAAAAGTCAGAGTGACTTATTTCTATTCGGGTTAGCAGTAGAACTAGGCATTAAAAACAATAAAAAAGTAAAATACACATACAGTGGACCCCCGCCTTACGATATTAATTCGTTCCTGAGAGCTCATCGTAAGCCGAAATTATCGTAAGGTGAATTAATTTTCCCTCAATATTTGCACCAATAACTCATTACAGTTGTGACCAGATGTGGAAGTGTGAATTGCTCATTACTCTATAATTTGTTTATGATTGTAGCCATGTATAAACATAAGTAACCATTCTTACAGAATTCATTACCTTTGTAACTTGTGAGCTCATTACCTTTGTACCTAGTTCAGCTATCAAAACTTTGGGGGCCCAGTCCCTGGACCCATTACGTACCTCTGTAATCTGTAAATACCTTTGTAACTTGTCATGATTGTGACCAGACCTACCTGGAGTTCATTACCTTTGTAAATTGCGAGTTCATTACCTCTGTAACTTGCTCAGCTATCAAAACTTTGGAGTACAGTCCCTGGACCAATTATGTACCTCTGTAATATTTTGACTACCGCCCACAGGATGGGTATGGGGTGCATAATACACATATTAAACTAAACTAACCTATAAGAAATAATGGAAATTAAATTAATCTGTTCCTGACACCCCAAAGTATGAAAAAAAACAATTTTTACAACATGAAATATTAATTTTAATACACACAAACTGAAGAAGACATGCACAATTCTCTCTCCCCTCCTCTGAAGCAGTTTCCTCAGGACTGGCCTCTTGCTGTTGAAGATGATCTTGCAGCTCTTCAGTGGTTAGTTCTTCATTGTCCTCCTCCACCAACTCTTCCACATCCTCTCCACTAACCTCCAATCCCAAAGACTTCCCCAATGCCACAATGGATTCCACAACTGGCATACGCTTCTCAGGGTTAGCCTCATACCCTTCAAAATCCCTTTCTTTTATACATTCTGGCCACAGTTTCTTCCAAGCAGAGTTCAAGGTTCTCTTAGTCACTCCCTCCCAAGCCTTACTTAAAAGGCTTACACATCTTGTTCCTCATCCTCATATCCGACATAGACAAGGATGTCAGCCACAGCACCGTGTCTTCCTTTGCAGATGACACCCGACTCTGCATGACAGTGTCTTCCATTGCAGACACTGCAAGGCTCCAGGCGGACATCAACCAAATCTTTCAGTGGGCTGCAGAAAACAATATGAAGTTCAACGATGAGAAATTTCAATTACTCAGATATGATAAACACGAGGAAATTAAATCTTCATCAGAGTACAAAACAAATTCTGGCCACAAAATAGAGCGAAACACCAACGTCAAAGACCTGGGAGTGATCATGTCGGAGGATCTCACCTTCAAGGACCATAACATTGTATCAATCGCATCTGCTAGAAAAATGACAGGATGGATAATGAGAACCTTCAAAACTAGGGAGGCCAAGCCCATGATGACACTCTTCAGGTCACTTGTTCTATCTAGGCTGGAATATTGCTACACACTAACAGCACCTTTCAAGGCAGGTGAAATTGCTGACCTAGAAAATGTACAGAGAACCTTCACGGCGCGCATAACGGAGATAAAACACCTCAATTACTGGGAGCGCTTGAGGTTCCTAAACCTGTATTCCCTGGAACGCAGGCGGGAGAGATACATGATTATATACACCTGGAAAATCCTAGAGGGACTAGTACCGAACTTGCACACGAAAATCACTCACTACGAAAGCAAAAGACTTAGCAGACGATGCAACATCCCCCCAATGAAAAGCAGGGGTGTCACTAGCACGTTAAGAGACCATACAATAAGTGTCAGGGGCCCGAGACTGTTCAACTGCCTCCCAGCATACATAAGGGGGATTACCAACAGACCCCTGGCAGTCTTCAAGCTGGCACTGGACAAGCACCTAAAGTCGGTTCCTGACCAGCCGGGCTGTGGCTCGTATGTTGGTTTGTGTGCAGCCAGCAGTAACAGCCTGGTTGATCAGGCTCTGATCCACCAGGAGGCCTGGTCACAGACCGGGCCGCGGGGGCATTGACCCCCGGAACTCTTTCTCCAGGTAAACTCCAGGTAAACAACTGAGGATGCTAAAGTGATCTTTCCAAAACACTCTTAGTCAATCGAGTGTCTGAGGTCACTTCAAAGCACTTTTGAAACATAGCTTTTGTGTAGAGTTTTTTGAAGTTTGAAATGACCTGCTGGTCCATGGGCTGCAGGAGAGGAGTGGTATTAGGAGGCAAAAACTTGACCTTAATGAAGCTTATGTCCCCAGAAAGTCCCTCTGCCAAGTCTGAAGGATGACCAGGAGCATTGTTTAATACCAGGAGGCACTTAAGGTCCAATTTCTTTTCCATTATGTAATTTTTCACATTGGGGGCAAATGCATGGTGTAACCAGTCATAGAAAAAGTCCCTAGTGACCCATGCCATACTGTTTGCCCTCCACAGCACACACAAGTTAGCCTTGGCAACATTGTTTTGCTGAATGCTGTGGGAGTTTCAGAGTGATACACCAATAAAGGCTTCACTTTGCAATCACCACTAGCATTAGCACACATCAGAAGAGTAAGCCTGTCTTTCATAGGCTTTTGTCCTGGGAGTGCCTTTTCCTCTTGAGTAATGTAGGTCCTGCTTGGCATTTTCTTCCAAAACAGGCCTGTTTCGTCGCAATTAAACACTTGTTCAAGTTTCAATTCTTCACTGTCTATGTACTCCTTGAATTCCTTCACATATTTTTCAGCTGCTTTTTGGTCTAAACTGGTAGCTC
>NC_091346.1:16601331-16653831 GCF_038502225.1 Cherax quadricarinatus
TGTTTTCAATGTTTCATTAATCAAAGCTTGCCTAATCTTGCACCTTCCTTTTCTCCCTCCATCAGCTGACTTCACTGGGCTGCAACTTGGTGGACAGTACATGGCTAAGTGGGCCAATTGCTGCTCCTAGGAGGCCAGTACATGGTTAAGTGGTTCGGCTAATGCTCTTATCTTGGCATGTTGAGCCAAGCTACACTTAGAACTGATGTACATGGCCAAGTGGGCCACCTTCTGCTTCTAGGAAAGCAGTACAAGACCAAGTGGGCCAACTACTTCTCATAAGAAAGCAGTATGAAGGCATGTGGAGTACCTGCTGCTCACATACATTCCTCCCTTCCATCAACCATTCAACAAACACCCTCCAGAACATGCCCTCCAACATAACCATCTGAAACACTACAAAAACATCTACTCTGCAAAATACATTCTAAACTATACACACTAGTTTACCTACATCTTCACAACACATACCCCCTGCAACATAAACATTTATACGAACGCCCTCCAACTATCATCCTCCGTGAAAACTGTTCCCCAGTCCAACCCACAATGGAGATGCCTCTGCTTGCTTTATCTCCAAAATATCAACCAAAGCACCCACATCTGGTCACTGCCTTTTACACCACTTCCTCCACCACCGCCCGCAAGTGAAGAAACACAGAGGACAAGCAAACATATCAAAATAAAAGGCTTATCCCCCAATCCATATCTTAAAAATAAAAATGTCTGTTGAATATTTCAGCACTGCAGTTGTATATTTTTGATAAGCCAGTATGGTCTTTTGTGGATGAAATATTTATTAGTTTCGTTATCTACGGTATATTACTTTTGGCACGAAGTACTAAAAATTATTGAATCGTTTACAGAGGATGTAGTAGTGCACATTATAAAAATTCAGACTTTTATAATGCTATTTAGAGTGAATTAGAAGCTAGAATACTAGAGATACTCTTGTGAAAATTCACATGAAGAGGTTAACGTACAAAGATATGAGTAATTCCTGATAATATTTTACCATCTCTACTAGATTCATCACATGTAAAGTTCTTGTACATTACTTCATATACTCAAGTGTGTGTGAGCTTTGTAACTCAGTTTCACTCATATTGTACTAATAAAGGAGATTATATATATGTATGTATGTATACATACATATATATATATATATATATATATATATATATATATATATATATATATATATATATATATATATATTTATATATATATATATATATACATATATATATATATATATATATATATATATATATATATATATATATATATATATATATATTTATATATATATATATATATATACATATATACATATATACATATACATATACATATATATATATACATATACATATATACATATATATATATATACATATATACATATATATATATATACATATATATATATATATACATATATACATATATACATATATATATATATAGATATATATATATATATAGATATATAGATATATATATATATATATATATATATATATATATATAATAAGCAATGTCGTGACACTGGGAATTTCCCATAAAAACGATCTTTGGAAAAAATGAAATGGTGATATCTGTAAATTTTTACCTCTCACTGAGGTCTTCAGCAAACCATAAAGAGTACAAGTGATCAAGCATATACACAAGGGCAGGTTACCTGGCCTAAGTTACATGATGAGAGTCAAGTGCAAAACTTAGGATGCAGGAGCAAAAGGCACAACAAAATTTAAAAATAAAACCTTTAGTTTTGAGTTCAGAATATCATCTTGCTAGGCCAATAGAAATAGGTTGCTATAACTGCCCTTGCTCTGAAGTCACTGTTACAACACCTGATTTGGTTCGTTAATGTGACTTACGTTATGTTACTTCAGTGACAAATCTTTGAATAATGGTACACTCTTTCCATCAGGCAGCTGCTATTGAAGTCTGACAGGATTATCAGTTATTACTCCCTCACATATTCTTAGATATCTTCTGTATACCAAGAACAAACTTTTCAATCTGTTGAGGGCCATAGTGTAAAATCGAAATAAACAGATATCTCGAAACTTGTTTTTATTCTCCAAAGACACATGGATACACACGTACAAACACACACAGGGAGAGTGACCTAGTAGCGATCAGTGAAGAGGCGGGGCCAGGAGCTCGGACTCGACCCCCGCAACCTCAACTAGGTGAGTACAACTAGGCGAGTACACAGATGGGACGCAGAAACAAGGTCACCATTGAAAGTTGAATACTCAGATGAGTCAGAGAGATGTTAGGAAGAATTTTTTTTAGTCATAGAGTTGTCAGGAAGTGGAATAGTCTGGCAAGTGATGCAGTGGAGGCAGGAACCATACATATTTTTAAGATGAGGTATGATAAAGCTCCGAGCAGGGAGAGAGAGAGAGAGAGGACATAGCGATCAGTGAAGAGGCAGGGCCAGGAGCTATGTCTCAATCCCTGCAACCACAAATAGGTTAGTACACACACACAGGTGGGTGCAGACACACACACACAACACACAATTATTTTTACATGAAAACTTATTTGAAGCTGTTAGCAATACGCAGATTTTCGGATATTCAGACTGGTGTCACCAAAAATGACAGTCTACTATCCTTACCACTGGACCATCATTACCCTAACTCGATCACACAGTTGTGTAATCCAGGGCAGACTGAAGCTCTAGTTCACTTCACCTGTTTGAATCCCCTGAAGACCCTGGAAATTGTTTTGACCACCCATTGCATTTATATATACATATATATATCTGGCAGTTTGGAGGGATATGTTGTGTATCTTTATGTGTGTATGCTTCTAAACTGTTGTATTCTGAGCACCTCTGCAAAAACAGTGATAATGTGCGAGTGTGGTGAAAGTGTTGAATGATGAAAGTATTTTCTTTTTGGGGATTTTCTTTCTTTTTTGGGTCACCCTGCCTCGGTGGGAGACGGCCGACTTGTTGAAAAAAAAAAAATATATATATATATATACATATATATATATATATATATATATATATATATATATATATATATATATATATATATATATATATATATATATATATACATTATACATACACACACACACACTCATACATATGAGGGACATTTGGTAAGTCATAGCAACAACAGTGTACAAGTCGATATAGGAATTAAAAGCTCATAAAAATTCTAAATCAAATTACGTCTTTAGTTTGGACAGATACGCAGCCGTCCAAAGGTAATTAATAAGAGAATGCTTACATTTTATTTGCTGCACTGCTGTCTGTTTCATGAGCCCTTTAAGATATATTTCGAATTTTCAGCATTTGTGAAAAAATGTAATAGCCATAGTTTATGAAATGACCTTTGTTTTAAGACAAACGATCTGAACAGTTGTGTGAGACAAGCCACGGGGGATGGAAATCTTCATCTCAAGTACTTTCACACTTCTCATTGCTTTATCAGGAGCTATGCAATGTTGCAAGAGTAGCAACATTGCAAAGCTCCTGATGACGCACAGAGACTCTTGAAAGTATCTAAGCAGAAGATTTCCATCTCTTGTGACTTGCATGTAGTATATGCACAAAATTCTCCGCAGCTTAGGCACCAATGATGATGTCAGTGATAAAGATGTGATAAGCCTGCATTCTTATTGTTATTTTGTCTCTCTATTATATATAATATATTTGTTTATTAATTAGATCTCCTGTTATAGGTCACAAAAATAAAATTTAAATTATAGGTCTTGTTCTATATTTCCTTGACGGAACTTGTTTCCAAGATTTATGAGTAGTGTGGCCCGGTGGCCTGGTGGCTAAAGCTCCCACTTCACACACGGAGGGCCCGGGTTCGATTCCCGGCGGGTGGAAACATTCGACACGTTTCCTTACACCTGTTGTCCTGTTCACCTAGCAGCAAATAGGTACCTGGGTGTTAGTCGACTGGTGTGGGTCGCATCCTGGGGGACAAGATTAAGGACCCCAATGGAAATAAGTTACAGTCCTCGATGACGCACTGACTTTCTTGGGTTATCCTGGGTGGCTAACCCTCCGGGGTTAAAAATCCGAACGAAATCTTATCTTAGTCTCCAGATATATTGCTCCATTATGAAACTAAGAACAAAAAGGCACAATACTGTGACTGGGAAATTACACAAATAATTATTCTAATAATTAGAAAATTAGTAATACAAGGAATTAATATCAATGAATGCTGGTAAAATTATAATAATAATAATAGTACTAAACGTATAGTATACCAGAACTGATTATAATAACTGAACAGTAAGGTCTGACTAGCAATTATTCAATAATTTTATAATTGTCTTGTTCTGTGATTACAAAAGTGTTTGTATGAATATAATATTTAATCAGCATTATACGATTATATCAATTGAACAGTACGTACTCTGATTATAAATGAGCAGTACTCAATGGTGATAATTACCAAGTACTCTCGTTCTAAAAATATATTTCTATATATTGAAAACATCACTACTGCATGAAGTTAAAATAATCTTATAAAATAAAAACCTCTCACCCCTTGTACCAAAGTATCTGACTAGCTCAACATAGTTATGAGTTTGTTCCCCTCAAGGAAGGTTCCTTGATGTTGGTGAGGGGCTCTTGATTTAGGGAATTGGATCTGTAATCCAGTTCCCCGAATTAAGCCTGAATGCCTTCCACATCCCCCCCCCCCTAGGCGCTGTATAATCCTCCGGGTTTAGCGCTTCCCCTTGATTATAATAATAATATGAGTTAGTTTAGTTTAATACTATATTACCAACAGACCCCTGGCAGTCTTCAAGCTGGCACTGGACAAGCACCTAAAGTCGGTTCCTGACCAGCCGGGCTGTGGCTCGTACGTTGGTTTGCGTGCAGCCAGCAGTAACAGCCTGGTTGATCAGGCTCTGATCTATCAGGAGGCCTGGTCACAGACCGGGCCGCGGGGGCGTTGACCCCCGGAACTCTCTCCAGGTAAACTCCAGGTAAATCAAATTTTCTAAATTTGCTTGTAACAGATAAGTGAACTGTAGATATGTAGATAAAATCCTATATGTCCACCTGTTAACCCTTTGGGGGCCTAGTTCCTAGACCTTTTGTGTAAACCACACCACGGGTGGGGTTAGAACCCGCGATCAGAAAGTCTTCTAACTCCACCCGTGGTATGGTTTGTTTGCAATCGTGTCATTACGATTTCGTGAGTCATGTTGACGGCTTTGAGGGAACTTGAGCTAGCTGCTGGCTGCACGCAAACCAACGTACGAGCCACAGCCCGGCTGATCAGGAACTGACTTTAGGTGCTTGTCCAGTGCCAGCTTGAAGACTGCCAGGGGTCTGTTGGTAATCCCCCTTATGTGTGCTGGGAGGCAGTTGAACAGTCTCGGGCCCCTGACACTTATTGTATGGTCTCTTAACGTGCTAGTGACACCCCTGCTTTTCATTGGGGGGATGGTGCATCGTCTGCCAAGTCTTTTGCTTTCGTAGTGAGTGATTTTCGTGTGCAAGTTCGGTACTAGTCCCTCTAGGATTTTCCAGGTGTATATAATCATGTATCTCTCCCTCCTGCGTTCCAGGGAATACAGGTTTAGAAACCTCAAGCGCTCCCAGTAATTGAGGTGTTTTATCTCCGTTATGCGCGCCGTGAAAGTTCTCTGTACATTTTCTAGGTCGGCAATTTCACCTGCCTTGAAAGGTGTATCTGGTATCTTATTTTCATTTATATGATATCTTGACATGTCTACCTGCTACCTGGAGGTTATTCCGAGGATCAACTCCCCCTCGGCCCGGTCCACGACCAGGCCGCCTGGTGGATCAGGGCCTGATCAACCAGGCTGTTACTGCTGGCCGCACATAGTCCAACCTACGAACCACAGACAGGCTGATCCGGCACTAACTTTAGGTATCTGTCCAGCTCCTTCTTGAAGGCAGCCAGGGGCCTATTGGTAATTCCCCTTATGCTTGGTAAGAAGCTATTACATTACTTTTTAATAAGTCGCTAGAAATTAGCACTTTCCTGACACTACTCAAGACAGCAAGGGTTACATTATTATTATTATTATAATCAAGGGGGAAGCACTAAACCCGTAGGATTATACAGCGCCTATGGGGGGATGGAAGGCATTCAGGCTTAATTCAGGGAACTGGAGCACAGATCCAATTCCCTAGATCAAGAGCCCCTCACCAGCGTCAAGGAGCCTTCCTTGAGGGAAGCAAGGGTTACACCAATACATAAAGGTGGTGACCCTACAGACGTAAAGAACTATAGGCCAATATCAAACTTACCATTGCTATCCAAAATCTTCGAGAAACTCGTGCACAGGAGACTATATTCATTTATAACGTCACAAAACATACTCAACCCCTGCCAATTTGGATTCAGGAAAAATAAAAGCACTGATGATGCAATTATAAAAATGCTAAACCTGTTTTACACAGCATTGGAAAATAAGGAATATCCGCTAGGAATTTTTAATGACCTAAGAAAAGCGTTTGACACAGTAGACCACGGCATCCTACTCCACAAGCTTGACCACTATGGTATAAGAGGCCATGCGCTTGCATATTTTAAATCCTACCTTTCTAATAGGTATCAGTATGTCACCATTAAAGACACAGCCTCATCAGTACGGCCACTTGATAATGGAGTTCCGCAGGGAAGTGTCCTTGGACCCCTGCTCTTCCTCATTTACATCAATGATCTTCCAAACATATCCCAACACCTGAAACCCATTCTCTTTGCTGACGACACGACTTATATCATCTCCCACCCTAATCTTGCCACCCTCAACACCATTGTTAACGAGGAGCTGCTCAAAATATCGACTTGGATGACAGCCAATAAACTTACACATAACAGTGGCCAAACCTACTCTATTATGTTTGGTAGCAGAGCAGGTGTTACGCAACTTAACATTAAGATCGACAACGCTCTAATTGCCAAACATAATGAGGGCAAATTCCTTGGCCTATACCTCGACAACAACCTAAATTTCAGCACCCATATCCAACACATAACAAAAAAAGTATCCAAAACTGTAGGGATCCTCTCCAAGATACGATACTACGTACCGCAAACTGCCCTTCTCACACTATACCATTCACTTATATATCCATACCTCACCTATGCTATCTGTGCTTGGGGTTCAACTGCAGCAACACACCTAAATCCAATAATAACCCAACAAAAAGCCGCATTAAGAATAATCACTAAATCCCATCCCTGGCAACACCCCTCCCCACTCTTCATAGATCTAAACTTACTCCCTGTTCAGAACATCCACACTTACTACTGTGCAATCTATATCTACAGGACCTTAAATTCCAATATTAACCTTGACCCAAAACGCTTTCTTGATAGTTGTGACAGGATCCACAGGCATAACACCAGACACAAACATCTCTATGACATTCCCCGTGTTCGACTAAACCTTTACAAAAATTCAATGTATTTCAAAGAACCTAAAATCTGGAACACCCTACCTGAAAACTCTAGAACTGCAGACACATTCATCACTTTCAAAACTACAGTTAGAAAACATCTCATCTCCTTGATCCACCCCGACAACTAACTACATGATAACCACCTGGTGGTTCACAATTACACTGACTCACCCACTGACTATAAACCCAGAAATACTAATCTTAATCTTAAAATAATAAATCCTAACTAGTCATAAGTTTGCCTATGATACTCCAATATAGACACTTTGTATTGTGCCAAAACAAAAGCATTCACATTGCTAAACTCACAAATTATGATGTAGTCACTTAGCCTTAATACCATAATCTGTAAGGATTTAATGTTAAGAATTAATCAAAGTCTGCTCGAAATGCCTAGCCAGGCTAGGTGTCCTAGTGGCCCCCTCTGTAATTAGTATTTTATAATATGTAAACCACACAATACCCAAAACCTGTAAACCACACATTGTAACCCTTATAGAGAATAAACTTGAATTGAATTGAATTGAATTGAATTTAACTAGGGAGGTGGCAACAAGAGCAGATGCAGCCCTGCCAGAAGACTCCTGTTTAGATCCATCAGTGCATATAATTTGTGATAACTTATTAGGTTATCACTACCAGCTAGGCGAGAAATTTCTTCTTGAGCAGTTGCTTTAACAAGTGATTTAAGGAAGGAATTACTAGCAATGAGCTTCTTGAGAGGGACTTGCAGGTATGTGATATTAAATGAACACATCTTCCACGGATGAGTGAAATGCTCTTGTTGTCTACAGTGATACAGTTCATGCATGTATGTATTTACTTCTTGACATTAAGCAAGATTCATTGTGACAGTGTCTGATTCATTTCTTAACATTCTTTAATGCGTACGAACTATCATCGCAACCTAATTACCATTCAGTACTTGACCTCTATGTACAATAAGGGCAGTTGCGCAGTGACGTTAATAATTTTCCCTTGTTAACACGCTACATAGTCCTCGTAATCTGTCGCCAGTGCCTTGTACACACCTCCGTCGAACTGTGCTTTATAAATATTTTATTTATACCATTCATGGAGACCCAAGATACTGAAGAATTGGCAACACCAATCGTACCACGTACGATCCCAGGCAAACGGGTTTTGTATCTGTGTGTCACCACGCCTCTGAGCAGTTACTAGCCGAGATATTTACCAACTTCAGTGTCGCTTCACCCTGTCTTCTCCCACAGCGCAGACATTCTAGCAACTTGAGTCACTACCAGTGCGCAGCCCCTGCATTCAGCAGGTAAATTCTATGATTGAAATTATTATACTTGTTCATTGTTTTTTCAAGGTAGATATTGAATGAATGATGGTTAATGTGTTGCCTTGTTTTTCGGGGTCACCCTTCCTTGGTGGGAGTCATTCCCTGATTCCTTAGACCACTCAGTAACTGATACCACATAACTTTGGTCAGGCAGAATAAATCAGAATTCTACAGATTTCAGGAGTAATTAATATATCTTGTGATGACCAGCACCATCAGGAATAAGAGTGAAATAACGGTGCCCCGTGGCCTGGTGGCTAAAGCTCTCGCTTCACACGGCGAGGTTGCGGGTTAGATTCTCGGCGAGAGTAGAAACATTGGGAGTGCTTCCTTACACTGGTTATCTATGGTTTCCCATCTAAAATGAGTACCTGGGTGTTAGTCGATTGGTTTGGGTCGCATCCTGAGACAAAACTTACCCGGTGGCCTGGTGGCTAAAGCTCCCGCTTCACACACGGAGAGCCCGGGTTCGATTCCCGGCGGGTGGAAACATTCGACACGTTTCCTTACACCTGTTGTCCTGTTCACCTAGCAGCAAATAGGTACCTGGGTGTTAGTCGACTGGTGTGGGTCGCATCCGGGGGGACAAGATTAAGGACCCCAATGGAAATAAGTTAGACAGTCCTCGATGACGCACTGACTTTCTTGGGTTATCTTGGGTGGCTAACCCTCCGGGGTTAAAAATCCGAACGAAATCTTATCTTATCTTAAATGCGGTGCATAACAAGCGGCTTTCTATATGTCAGCTATGGCCTGTATACCTTGTACATGTACTTGAAGAAATAAAGATATTCTTATTAACTAAGGACATGGCTGTAGCTGCTCGTGTGCCTAGCTTTAGGAAATATGTGCCAGCCTCTGATGGTGTTCAACATTGTGTAGTGGTTTAAGCCTAGTAAAAATTCAAATACAGGTAAATTTCTTGTCTGCAGTATACAGAGTGTACACATAATAAAATATTGTTAGGCACCAAAAAAAGCCGCTAACATGTGGTGCATTTAGGGCAGATGACAAAAACGTCTGAGTAGAGCTCTTTGCCCTGCTGGAAAATGAGGTGTCTGGGATCGAATCCTCGGCTGTCTGAGATATTTCATCTTACGCGTTCTCACATACACCGAGACTCGACCCCTGCATCTACAAATAGGTGGGTATAGTTTTAAGACTGCCCGAAATGCTCTGCATAGCCAGAGGCTGTCTATAAATCTGTAACTATTCATCAATTCGTACAACAATTGCATACTTTATTAACCAGAAAATAATGTCATTGTTATAGCTTGAATTTATGCAAAACAGTGTATTAATAATCAAGTCGGATGTTAAGTCAGTATGTCAGTATATTTTGTTAACGAGTGTTATCTGCATGTACCAAGGGTTGAAAATATTGTTTGTGCTACTCCTTAACGCTCAATTTTCTTCTATAACAAAGTGAGTAAAGAAAATGCTACATTTAAGGGTAAACAAAAGCATTACGAAATGTGTTCCTAAGATAAGATAAGATAAGATTTCGTTCGGATTTTTAACCCCGGAGGGTTAGCCACCCAGGATAACCCAAGAAAGTCAGTGCGTCATCGAGGACTGTCTAACTTATTTCCATTGGGGTCCTTAATCTTGTCCCCCAGGATGCGACCCACACCAGTCGACTAACACCCAGGTACCTATTTGCTGCTAGGTGAACAGGACAACAGGTGTAAGGAAACGTGTCGGAATGTTTCCACCCGCCGGGAATCGAAGGAGGTTCCTTGACGCTGGTGAGGGGCTCTTGATATAGGGAATTGAATCCGTGCTCCAGTTCCCTGAATTGAGCTGCTTGAATACCTTCCATCCCCCCCCCACAGGTGCTATATAACCCTACGGGTTTAGCGCTCCCCCATGACATTTTAAGTTTAATATGTTTTTTATGCACCCCATACCCATCCTGTGGGCGGTAGTCATAAGATTACAGAGGTACACAATTGGTCCAGGGACTGGACTCCAAAGCTTTGATAGCTGAGCAAGTTACAGAGGTAATGAACTCACAATTTACAAAGGTAATGAACTCACAATTTACAAAGGTAATGAACTCCAGGTAGGTCTGGTCACAATCATGAAAAGTTACAAAGGTATTTACAGATTACAGAGGTACGTAATAGGTCCAGGGACTGGTCCCCCAAAGTTTTGATAGCTGAACTAGGTACAAAGGTAATCTTTAATAATACTTTGACAATTACTACTACGACCACTACCTCTACTACTGCTATTACTGCTACTACTATTACTATTATTATTACTACTGCTGCTATTACTGTTACTACTACTACTACTGCTGCTGCTGCTGCTGCTACTACAATTTTTAAGACTGACAAGTGATGTTCTCAGAAGCGGTTCTGACTAGTTATATTGCTTCCCATTTTTGTCATTGTCGTTGTTGCTTTTGTAGATGTCGATGTGTTGTTGTTGCTGCTGCTGCTGCTGCTGCTGCTGCTGCTGCTGCTGCTGCTGCTGCTGCTGCTGCTGATGATGATGATGATGATGATGATGATGATGATGATGCTGTTGTTACTGCTATGTATGGTAATACATTCTGATGTAACAGACTAAAACTCTCGAGTGTAGTTTGATAACTTCTTGTATTGGTGAACATAAGTTGTACAGCTAGCAGCGCACTCGGTTCACATAAATGAGTGCCCGCGGTTCGATCCCCGTCATGGGTGGAAACTTTGGTTATATTTCCATATACCTGTTGTCTCTATTCACCTAGCAGTAAGTTTGTACTTGGGTGTTAGTCACACTACTCATGCTGTCACTGTTAGTAAAAAAATAAAATAATCCTTTACTAATGAGAACTTTGACTAATCTGATAAAGCTTGGAGGAGGGAGGGGTACAGTACTAATATTACACACCATGAGGCCTGGTCACAGACCGGGCCGCAGGGGAGTTGACCCCTGGAACTCTCTCTAAGGAGGTTATTAATAGAATCAAGAGGTTGCTAGTAGAATTGCAGTAAATCAACCATTCAAATCATTATGAAGCTGTGTGTAGTCTGTGGTCGGTCAAACAAACGGGCTTCCACATGGGTAAATTGTCATTTTTGTGGAAATTGGTGTCACGCCCCTTGTGCAGATATCCATGAACTAGCTACAAGCAGTGTTAAAACAGGGAAGTGTTTTTGGTTATGCCCAAATGAGAAAAATCTGTGGACTAAAATCACAAGGGTATTACAAGAGGACAACATCAAAGCTGCTTTCATAGAAAACCTGGAAGCCTTCTACAACAGATGGGAACATAAAAAGTCTGGGCTGAATGGTACTGCCCTTGATACTGGCCATGTAGTCAGAAACTGTAAGGCTGGAGATGAAGTCCTGGTAGTCAGTAAATGTGGGGCTGATAGTGCTGTCCTGGGAGACAGTAATGGTGAAGCTGGAGGTGCTGTCCTGGGAGACAGTAATGTTGAAGCTGGAGATGCTGTCCTGGGAGACAATAATGGTGAAGCTGGAGGTGCTGTCCTGGGAGACAGTAATGTTGAAGCTGGAGGTGCTGTCCTGGGAGACAGTAATGGTGAAGCTGGAGATGCTGTCCTGGGAGACAGTAATGATGAAGCTGGAGATTTTGTCCAGGTAGTCGGGAATTATACGCAGGAAGGAATACCTATAAATGACCTCATAGGGGACAGGAGCCATAGTAGGGAAACAAGTGTAGTCAAAGATAAGATAAAACCAATATTGCAAACTAGAAATACCGCAGGAAATAGCAAACAACTGGTGGGAGCTCCATTGTTGGTGCTAGGGAGGATAGGAATAAGACAGGGAAACATGCACCAACAGGGAATACAGTCACAGAAACCCAAAGCAAACGGAAACCAAGCCTGTGCACATACTATGCACTTGGTATCTGCTGGCATGGGAAATCTGGAAAAACAGATGGGACGTGCAACTATGACCACCCTAGAAAATGCCAAGCCCATATGACAACAGGAAAATGCAAACTCCTTTCCTGTAAGCTTTTTCACCCTGAACTGTGTACCTCTTCAGTACAGGAAAGACTGTGCTATAACTTAAATTGCCAGGCATACCATCTAAAGGGGAGAAAAAGATACAAAACATCCAGGCCATGGGAAAACCTGGGTAGCCACAGCCACTCAAGAGGGAGAGGTTTTTTAGTGCCAGGAAGGAAAAAAAACTGGCAAGAAATGGCAGAAATCGTACACCAAATCCAGTCATTCCTGGAGTGGAACCACAGTCGATGGCCTCCACTCCAAACCAACAGATACAGATACTAATGCCGGAAAAAAATCCCCCCCCCCCAGTACCAACAATACCACCAGTCCGATAACATTCTTCTTTGCAAATATACAGGGTCTAAAGCCAGCAACAAACAACAAAATACCCAAACTACTTCTTAAATCACAACCAAAACTTCGCCTTGAAGCCAAACATGAGGCCTTAAGCTGTATTGATAACTTAGTCACACAGCACACACTCTCGCAAATTATTTACGTTGATGGTTCTGTTCACCAATCCACTGGTGCAGCTGGTAGTGCTGCTGTTGTCGTACAGAGTGATGGCTCTCTTAAAGAAATTGGAGCACGCATCAATAATTGGGCCTCTACCCTTCAGACAGAACTGTTTGCCATACTCCTTGCACTGAAATGCATCTATGTATCAAAGATTGACAGTTTAATTGTAACTGATTCTCTGTCATCCATAAATGCTCTCAACTCATTAAGCATAAATTGTGGCATGCTTGTGTCAGAAGCCAGACACAGGTATGGTAGGATTGTGGACAGTGGAGTCAGAGTGCACATGCTGTGGATTCCATCTCATATTGGTCTTCAGATGCATGATAGAACTGATAAATTGGCTAAGCTGTATGCTTTCAAAGAGGGAGTAGATTACAATCTTGGCTTGTCAGGTAGTAGTTTGAGAACAATAATACGAAAAGAACTTCAGCTGAATTTTATGGACTTAAGGCTCAGGGAGATTGACACCAGTGAGTCCATCTATCATCATTCTATCATGCAGGAGGAGCCACATGTCTATGGTGCATCCAACAAAATAAGCAGACTCTTGGATGTCACTACCGCCCGGCTCCGGCTGGGTTACAAGTATCTTTGGCAGGTTAAATCACCACCACCAGATGTAGACCAAACGAAATGTAAACTTTGCCAGATGGATTATTGTCACACCCTGCGTCATTATGTACTGGAGTGCGATAAAATTAATGAATTTAGAAACAACTCACTCAGAAGTGTTCAAGAAATGGCTAAGTATTTTATCCACAGTGGTATATTACAGACCATTCTGGAGAAATACCCTGACTTTGCTAGCTGTAAATAAAGCATTACCACATGTGTGCATGTGTGTGTGTGTGTGTGTGTGTGTGTGTGTGTGTGTGTGTGTGTGTGTGTGTGTGTGTGTGTGTGTGTGTGTGTGTGAGTATGAGTGTGTGTGTGTGTATGAGTGTGAGTGTGTGTATGAGTGTGTGTGTGTGTGAGTATGAGTGTGTGTGCGTGTGTGTATGAGTTTGTGTGTGTGTGTGTGTGTGTGTGTGTTTATGTGTGTGTGTGTATGAATTTGTATGTGTGTGTGTGTGTGTGTGTGTGTGTGAGAGAGAGAGAGAGACTCAGCAATCAACATTTGCACCAATAACTCACTACAGTTGTGACCGGGTGTGGAAGTGTGAATTGCTCATTACTCTAAAATTTGTTCATGATTGCAGCCATGTATAAACGTAAGTAACCATTCTTACAGTATTCATTACCTTTGTAACTTGTGAGTTCATTACCTTTGTAACTTGTGAGTTCATTACCTTGTACCTAGTTCAGCCATCAAAACTTTGGAGCCCGGTCCCTGGACCCATTGTGTACCTCTGTAATCTGTAAATACCTTTGTAACTTGTAATGATTGTGACTAGACCTACCTGGAGTTCATTACCTTTGTAAATTGTGAGTTCATTACCTTTGTAAATTGTGAATTCATTACCTCTGTAACTTGCTCAGCTATCAAAACTTTGAGGCCCAGTCCCTGGACCCATTATGTACCTCTGTAATCTTTTGACTACCGCCCACAGGATGGGTATGGGGTGCATAATAAACATATTAAACTACTCCGTGGACTGCTTGCAGAGGCAAAGGCAATGTTCGCGGCTTTCACTGAGACCCACATAAAGGATCACTTGGACAACGAAATATGGATCCCAGGTTACAACCTATACAGATGTGACAGAGTGAACAGGCAAAAGTGGGGGGGTTGGCCTGTACATTGCAGAGTCACTTGTTTGCACAGAACTGCTAAATGCCTCAAATGATGTAGTGGAAGTTTTAGCAGTAAAGGTCGAGAACCAAAACCTAGTCATTGTGGTAGTCTACAAGCCTCCGGATGCAACATCCCAGCAATTCCAGGAACAGCTGTTAAAAATTGACCACTGTCTGGAAAATCTTCCAGCTCCTGCACCCAACATCTTGCTCCTGGGGGATTTCAACTTAAGGCACCTAAAATGGAGGAATATAGCAAATAATATTGTTGCAGTAATGACACCAGGAGGCAGCTCTGATGAAAACTCACACACACACACGAGCTTTTAAATCTCTGCACAAAATTCAATTTAAACCAGCAAGTAATAGAGCCTACTAGACTGGAGAATACACTAGACCTCATCTTCACTAACAATGATGATCTGATAAGAAATGTCACCATATCAAAAACAATATACTCAGATCACAACATAATTGAGGTTCAGACACATATGCGTGGAGCCCCAGACCGACATAATGAGACTAGTCACGAGGGAGCATTCACCAAATTCAACTTCAATAACAAAAACATAAAGTGGGACCAAGTAAACCAAGTCCTAACCGATATAAGCTGGGAAGATATACTAAGCAACACAGACCCCAACTTATGCCTGGAACAGATTAACTCGGTGGCACTCGATGTATGCACAAGGCTTATCCCTCTAAGAAAAAGGAGGAGTAGATGTAAAATAGAAAGAGACAGGCGCTCCCTTTACAGGCGACGGAAAAGAATAACAGAGCGGCTAAAAGAGGTCAATATATCTGAAATGCGTAGAGAGACACTGGTCAGAGAAATAGCAAGCATCGAACTTAAGCTAAAAGAATCCTTTAGGAGTCAGGAATCGCGGGAAGAACTAAAAGCCATAAATGAAATCGAAAGAAACCCAAAGTATTTCTTCTCCTATGCCAAATCAAAATCGAGAACAACGTCCAGTATTGGGCCCCTACTTAAACAAGATGGGTCCTACACAGATGACAGCAAGGAAATGAGTGAGCTACTCAAGTCCCAATATGACTCCGTTTTTAGCAAGCCGCTAACCAGACTGAGAGTCGAAGATCAAAATGAATTTTTTATGAGAGCCACAAAATTTGATTAACGCAAGCCTATCCGATGTTATCCTGACGCCAAATGACTTCGAACAGGCGATAAATGACATGCCCATGCACTCTGCCCCAGGGCCAGACTCATGGAACTCTGTGTTCATCAAGAACTGCAAGAAGCCCCTATCACGAGCCTTTTCCATCCTATGGAGAGGGAGCATGGACACGGGGGTCGTCCCACAGTTACTAAAAACAACAGACATAGCCCCACTCCACAAAGGGGGCAGTAAAGCAACAGCAAAGAACTACAGACCAATAGCACTAACATCCCATATCATAAAAATCTTTGAAAGGGTCCTAAGGAGCAAGATCACCACCCATCTAGAAACCCATCAGTTACACAACCCAGGGCAACATGGGTTTAGAACAGGTCGCTCCTGTCTGTCTCAACTATTGGATCACTACGACAAGGTCCTAAATGCACTAGAAGACAAAAAGAATGCAGATGTAATATATACAGACTTTGCAAAAGCCTTCGACAAGTGTGACCATGGCGTAATAGCGCACAAAATTCGTGCTAAAGGAATAACAGGAAAAGTCGGTGGATGGATCTATAATTTCCTAAATAACAGAACACAGAGAGTAGTCGTCAACAGAGTAAAGTCCGAGGCAGCTACAGTGAAAAGCTCTGTTCCACAAGGCACAGTACTCGCTCCCATCTTGTTCCTCATCCTCATATCCGACATAGACAAGGATGTCAGCCACAGCACCGTGTCTTCCTTTGCAGATGACACCCGAATCTGCATGACAGTGTCTTCCATTGCAGACACTGCAAGGCTCCAGGCGGACATCAACCAAATCTTTCAGTGGGCTGCAGAAAACAATATGAAGTTCAACGATGAGAAATTTCAATTACTCAGATATGGTAAACATGAGGAAATTAAATCTTTATCAGAGTACAAAACAAATTCTGGCCACAAAATAGAGCGAAACACCAACGTCAAAGACCTGGGAGTGATCATGTCGGAGGATCTCACCTTCAAGGATCATAACATTGTATCAATCGCATCTGCTAGAAAAATGACAGGATGGATAATGAGAACCTTCAAAACTAGGGAGGCCAAGCCCATGATGACACTTTTCAGGTCACTTGTTCTATCTAGGCTGGAATATTGCTGCACACTAACAGCAACTTTCAAGGCAGGTGAAATTGCCGACCTAGAAAATGTACAGAGAACCTTCACGGCGCGCATAACGGAGATAAAACACCTCAATTACTGGGAGCGCTTGAGGTTCCTAAACCTGTATTCCCTGGAACGCAGGAGGGAGAGATACATGATTATATACACCTGGAAAATCCTAGAGGGACTAGTACCAAACTTGCACACGAAAATCACTCACTACGAAAGCAAAAGACTTGGCAGACTATGCACCATCCCCCCAATGAAAAGCAGGGGTGTCACTAGCACGTTAAGAGACCATACAATAAGTGTCAGGGGCCCGAGACTGTTCAACTGCCTCCCAGCACACATAAAGGGGATTACCAACAGACCCCTGGCAGTCTTCAAGCTGGCACTGGACAAGCACCTAAAGTCGGTTCCTGATCAGCCGGGCTGTGGCTCGTACGTTGGTTTGCGTGCAGCCAGCAGCAACAGCCTGGTTGATCAGGCTCTGATCCACCAGGAGGCCTGGTCACAGACCGGGCCGCGGGGGCGTTGACCCCCGGAACTCTCTCCAGGTAAACTCCAGGTAAACTCCACGTATACTCCGGGTATTTTTTATCCTTATGTTAGTATTTCAGTACAGGTACACTTAAGTACAGTTACACAAATTATCATACATAGTAACAGATGTGCAAATTACCTAGGATAACCCAAAAAAGTGATAGTGACTTATTTCCATTGGAGTCCTTGTGATATCTTTTTATTTAAATCTTAAATCTTCATGGTGACACTGTGTCTCCTGTCTTTCAGATGGTTCGATATTCATTCTGGTTTGGGTAATAAGACATATGTAGATCAAAGTTTTAATGGAGCAATGTTTCGCTCAGGATAGAGCTTCATTACGCCATGAAGTCAAGATAAGATAAGAGAGATAAGATTTCGTTCGGATTTTTAACCCCGGAGGGTTAGCCACCCAGGATAACCCAAGAAAGTCATTGCGTCATCGAGGACTATCTAACTTATTTCCATTGGGGTCCTTAATCTTGTCCCCCAGGATGCGACCCACACCAGTCGACTAACACCCAGGTACCTATTTGCTGCTAGGTGAACAGGACAACAGGTGTAAGGAAACGTGTCGAAATGTTTCCACTCGCCGGGAATCGATCCCGGGCCCTCCGTGTGTGAAGCGGGAGCTTTAGCCACCAGGCCCCCAGGCCCCCAGGCCCCCAGGCCACCCCACCATTTGTCTTGCCCATTTTGTTTTTATTTTACATTTTGAGACATTATCCTCATACTTCTAGTGTATGTGTTTTTTCTCTGTGTTACTTGATGAAGCTAAACAAATTCTTAATGAAGACTCTCTGCTGAACGGTGTCCTTGTATGACACTCAAGTCGGCATTCAAACCTCCAAAGAATCTCTTCTGGGGTAACCTGCTCACATCTCCAGTAATATATATCTCAATTTCCGCTGCTTGAGGGCAGAGTTCAAGGTATTCTGCACCAAGTGTCACTGTACGATATTTGTCAACAATATTTGCCATTTAACACTACCAACCTTATCAGCCGTACTTGCTACGTAGCACTACCATACTTGTCAGGTTGTCTGTTAAATTCACGCTAAACCCATGGTAAATTCTATGATTTAAATTATTATACTCGTTCACTGCGCAATACGTGGTGGAGGCTACGATCCTCCGTCTGCTAAGCGCCAGATAAATGCACTAGTTCCCAGCAATGTTTGCCATGCATCACTACCATGGATGTGACCTGGATCTGAGTAGGCCGGGTCAGTGGCATAAGCCGGTAGGTGACCTGGATGTTAGGTAAGACACATATGCAACAGTTAGGTATCTTTATTTTGAAACGTTTCGCCTACACAGTAGGCTTCTTCAGTCGAGTACAGAAAAGTTGATAGAAGCAGAAGAGACTTGAAAACGATGTAATCAGTCCATCACCCTTAAAGATTTGAGGTGGTCAGTCCCTCAGTCTGGAGAAGAGCATTGTTCCGAAGTCTGAAACAATATGAAGTTGAAAGGACAGAATGGAGCCTTATATAGCGCCAGGAGGTGAGACGTAGGTCGCTTTGGGAGGTCGGGTCCCTCTCAAATCCAGCCGTTCTCACTAGTAGAGGTTGTCGAAGTTGATTTCAGGTCTGTACCAAGATACCCTTGTGTCGCAGTGTCTGACAGATTGTACATTAAAATGGTATAAAATACCGACAGGTTGTTAGGTAAGACACATATGCAACAGTTAGGTATCTTTATTTTGAAACGTTTCGCCTACACAGTAGGCTTCTTCAGTCGAGTACAGAAAAGTTGATAGAAGCAGAAGAGACTTTCAACTTCATATTGTTTCAGACTTCGGAACAATGCTCTTCTCCAGACTGAGGGACTGACCACCTCAAATCTTTAAGGGTGATGGACTGATTACATCGTTTTCAAGTCTCTTCTGCTTCTATCAACTTTTCTGTACTCCACTGAAGAAGCCTACTGTGTAGGCGAAACGTTTCAAAATAAAGATACCTAACTGTTGCATATGTGTCTTACCTAACAACCTGTCGGTATTTTATACCATTTTAATGTACAGGTGACCTGGACGTATTTCGCATGGGCTAGTAGGCCTGCTGCAGTGTTTCGTCTTTCTTATGTTCTTACGTCAGCAGTTCCTGCCCTTAACACTTGTGGCTGTCATCAGCTCATACCCTATAGCCCTCCGATACTTGTCAGAAATGCTGTCATAGTTTACTAACATAGGTGTCAACAGTTCCTCTAATATATCACTATCAAATTGTCGGCAATATACTATGTCATACTGCATTACCATATTTGTCAGCAATACCTGTCATACACCACTCCTATGTTTGTCAGCAATACCTGCCATACACCACTCCTATGTTTGTCAGCAATACCTGCCATACACCACTCCTGTGTTTGTCAGCAATACCTGCCATAGTATAAACCTTGGTAATAAATACCGACAAGTTGGTTTAGAAAGACACGTAAGCAAACACTATGACATATTTATTAGAAAACGTTTCGGTCCCGGGACCTTGATCACTTCTAAGAAGTGATCAAGGTCCCAGGACCGAAACGTTTTCTAATAAATATGTCATAGTGTTTGCTTACGTGTCTTTCTAAACCAATACCTGCCATACACCACTCCTATGTTTGTCAGCAATTCCTGCCATTCATCACTGTTTAATTGTCAGCAATACCTGTTATATTGCACTACAACACTTGTCAGCAATATCTGTCCAATACACTCCCTTAGTTGTCAGCAATACCTATCTGCAGCTCTCCTATAGATGCCAACAATACCACTCGCCTACATAATTACAATTCTCATCAGTAGTTCCTGCTATACAGTACTGCTATACTTGTCGGCGATACCTACCATTCTACAATCCACTGCAAGTATTCTCGGGTTACACTAATCCTCTCTCGTTCACCAGTCTCATGATAATTATGTCTCAAAAGTTTACGAGGGAAGTATTTCAAGATAACAGCTTTGAGATTGCAACTAGCCCTCGTTACTACTAGCCTTTTACTGATCACCTTCAATCTATTAGGCAGTTACTTGGGAGTTAAGATAGTGTTTGGCATCAAAACCGAAAGTCTGTTTAGGGCTTTGGTTGCTTCCTTCCATACCCAATGTGATATCACGTCAGGTCACATAGCTCTAGATGTATTTTCATCTCTATATAGTATCATTACTCCATTACTCTCTAGGTCACAGTTTTTTTTAGTAAAGTGTAGCTTTGTCTTAATATTTCCTTACAGAGTTATTGATAGCTGGAAAGATGTTCCAGAAGAAACTGAAAGTCAATATCAGTGGAATTTTTAGAAGCTTATGTAATATATAAAACAGTGAACCAAAATCTTCCAGTGGAAAGATTTGATCACCGTCCTCCACTGGTTACACTTGCAATCTGGAATCCTCTTTTCATGACTTCTCATTATTTTGTTTCACACGACAAATGTGCTGTTAAAACTCGCGAGCAGCCAAGTTCGAGGAAAGGAAAGATCAAATTAAAAGTAGTATTTCCAAGGATTTGCGAGGTTTTCTTTGTCAATAACCTCAATAAGTTGGAGTGTGTGTGTACTCACCTAATTGTGGTTGCAGGGGTCGGGACTCAGCTCCTGGCCCCGCCTCTTCACTGATCGCTACTAGGTCCTCTCTCTGCTTTCAGAGCTTTGTCATACCTCGTCTGAAAGCTATGTATGGTTCCTGCCTCCTACATCACTTGTTAGGCTATTCCACTTCCTGACGACTCTACGACTGAAGAAATACTTCCTAACATCCCTCTGACTCGTCTGAGTCTTCAGCTTCCAATTGTGACCCCTTGTTTCTGTGTCCCATCTCTGGAACAACCTGTCTCTGTCCACCTTGTCTATTCCACGCAGTATTTTGTATGTCGTTATCAAGTCTCCCCTGACCCGCCTGTCCTGTGTGTGTGTGTGTGTGTGTGTGTGTGTGTGTGTGTGTGTGTGTGTGTGTGTGTGTGTGTGTGTACTCGTCTTTTTGTGGTCTTGTGGTCACAAGGATCGATTCACAGTCCTGTGACCCACAATTGTCCTCAAAGATTTGTAAAGTTATACCATGAATTAAGGAAAGATCCTGGACTTCACGTTACGAAAGCAAATGCGTTAGTAATTATGGACAAGGCAGATTATAGGGGAAAAATAACATATTAGAAGACGGGGGAACTGACGTGCCCCTTAAATTACTATTTTATAGATTGTTGAAATAAGAATACTAAACCAGATGAGACTTGTTTCTTTTATTATCTAGACAAATAAAAGTAAATAGCACTAGTTTATTATCTTTATTATGCACCCCATACCCATCCTGTGGGCGGTAGTCAAAAGATTACAGAGGTACATAATGGGTCCAGTGACTGGACCCCAAAGTTTTGATAGCTGAACAAGTTACGAAGATAATGAACTCCAGGTAGATCTGGTCACAGTCATGACAAGTTACAGAGGAAATGAACCATCTACACTCCTATACATGGTTGCAGTCATGGACAAATTACAAAGTAACGAGTCACTGACACGTCCACACCCGGTCACACGAACGCGCACACAGACACACACACGAGAGCGCACATACACACACACACACACACACACACACACACACACACACACACACACACACACACACAGGTGGTAATGTTTTATTTACAGTAGCACTGTAGACGCAACATCATATGAAATCAGTAATAGTTGGAAGTTAAAATGGTTAGTTATCCAAGCACGTGGACTGACGGTATTAAGTTCACAGGGAGTTAAGGACCTGAGTTACTTGCCCTTCAAGTTTGTCGGAGTCCTGGAGCCGTCGTTAAGGATATGATCCGTGCTAATAGGATTTCTCCTTCTCCAAGGCTGCTTTAAGAACTTCAGCAGCTTGCTCTTGGCTTCGCGACGAAGAGAGACGAGCTGCAGCAAGATTTATAATTTCCTCTCCTTTTTCTTTTCAGCTGTATACGACAGAAAAAAATTTCACCAGGTTATGCGTTAAATATTTTGTAATCCAACTTTTAGGTCTGGCACTTTATTAAGGCCAAGTTTTATTGAAGCTGATGAGGTGCAGTTCCTTTGTCGCTTAATAGTATTAAGATGCATCTCCTGAGCCTCATGTGGGTGTTGAGGTGTAGCTCCTGGGCTATGCTGATGTCAAGGAATCCCATGAAACACTGTTTATTAGTGACAGGAATATTTCGTTGGGCCTCAAATGTTCGACAAACATTTCGTTATTTATACACTAAACCGATATAAATGGAACGGAAATGTTATTCAACACTTTTGTCACTGTACAAATAAAATAAAACGACACCGCATTTGTCTGACAAGTTACGACATCTACGTTTCTGAAGACAAACAAGAAAGAGATTCTTCTTTTGTCGCTACGAAGAAAAACGGAAAAATACTTCAGAAACATCATATCCCTCTCAATATTGCCATGACTGTGACCAGATCTACCTGGAGTTCATTACCTTTGTAACTAGTTCAGCTATCATAACTTTGGGGTCCAGTCCCTGGACCCATTATGTACCTTTGTAATCTTTTGACTACCGCCCACAGGATGGGTATGGGCTGCATAATAAAGATATTAAACTAACTAACCCTCTCAATATCCGAGCTGAAGAAAATATATTAAATATAACAGAAGAAACGTCCATCCCTTGAAAAGATGCATCTTGATATCAACTCAGTGCATGGCTCCTGTCTCGTGAAACTAAAACTGCCTTTTATTCTTTGGAAGGTAGCTTCGCTTGCCATTCCATGGGCGGTGAACGACCCCGTGTGCGTCATACAAGAGCCAACTGAAAACATCGATATATGAGCCTAACTGACAAGGGATACAGTGTTTGCGAGAAAGCATATAAGGTCGAGTGCACTGGAAACTCAACACTTGGTTAATGAGGTTGAAAATAGTTATGTGGGAAGTAATCAGTGATGCCAAGGAAAATTTAACCTTGTTTACCGCCTTAAGTTCATTGTTTTGAGTGAAAGAGATGGATGCGTTTTATTTGTGGTTTACTTGCTTGGTTTTACAACATGGATTAATGTTTTGGTTGTATTAGGTGGTTTAACGTGGCTTGTGAATTAGGATAATAATTATGGTTTATTATGTGGTTTAATGCTGCCACTTCAAAAAAAAAGAAGATATTACAGGAGTTTAATAATGAGGACTTATCAAGTGATTGAAAATATGGTTTAAGATTAGATTTTGATTTTGCCACCGAAGTGGCTAGTTTATTGTGCACCCCATATCCATCCTGTGGACGGTAGCGCGAGAGCATATGGATACACAAAAGGCCTAGGAACTAGGCCCCAAAGGGTTAACAGGAATACATATGGATTTATATCTACATATCTATAGTTCAACTTATCAAGTGATTGAAAATATGGTTTAAGAGTGTGGCTACATAACGTACTTTTATGAAATGGCTTTATTTATATAACTGTGTGTTTTCTCTGTCTCTCTCTCCAACTGGACACTACCAGTCAGTCTTCCCGACACCATGTCCAAAGACAGCATACTTACTTGGCCGGAACAAGCCTTCTTCTCAGCAAGATCGAACAGAAAACAATTTCATCTCCCCAGAGAAAAGAATGCCAGCCAACAACACTGGGTTTAGCCCAGAAAATTTATTACGTTAGACTAGTTTCTTGTTACCCTGAGAAATACACACACACACACACACACACACACACACACACACACACACACACACACACACACACACACACACACACACACACACACACACCTCTCCCCACTCAGCTCCAACATAGCCACAGTTCCTCCACTACTTCCCCCCCCCCCCACACTCTGACATACACACTACTAACCTAACATACAGAACTACATAGGTTTCCCACTCTGAGGCAATCAGGATAAAACAAAAATGGGTTGCCAGAGAGCAACAAGAAAAACCAAGGGACAGGAGGAGGAAAATGCAAAGGAAGATTGGGCAGCAGAGCTCATAAAAAGGGATCATGAATGGGAAAAGAAACTAGAAGAACTTAGCATGAGAATGGAAGAGAGGATAGATATGGAAAGCAGGAAGTGGGAGGTGCATGTCAAAGCAGCAGAAGCTAGGATACCGAGTTTAGAAGAGGAATTGAAAAATCTGAAACAGCCTAAAGAACTAAAGAACATTTTGGGATTGACAACAGAGACTGCTACCTCAGCCACAAATAAGGGGATTGTAGGGAAAGAAGGGGCACAACTGCATGGAGATGCTCTATCAGAGGAGACTGTAGCAAATGAAAGAGCTAAGCTTTATGTGGAGGCCCTAACAGACAACAACAGAGCCCAAGGAAAGCCGAGAAGGGAAAATGACAGGCCACTGAGCCCAAGTACATTAGCCAGTGAAACTGAAGAAAGGAAAGCTGCAGTGGAGGAAACCAAATTAAATGAGGGGATACACAGGGATATGCAGTGGGAGAACGAAAGGGTGAGGTTAGTCTTTGTGTATGGGCTCCAGGAAGTCGAAGGGGAAACATATGAAGCAAGAAAACAAGGGGAAAAAAAGCAATTGAAAGCATCATGAAAGCAATAGGAGAAGACGATATGACCCAGCTGGAAAATTTTCGGAGAATAGGGGGGTTTGTAAAAAAAAGAACCCGGCCAGTGAGAGTGACCTTCAAGGCAGAAGCGACTCGGACCAGGATCCTGCAGGAGAAAGCACGATTAAGGGACATGACGGCATACAGGAAGGTGTATCTCGACCGCGACAGAACACAAGAAGAAAGGAAGAAACTGAGAGAGATGGTACAAAGGCGAAAGGAGGAAAGAGAGGGGATGGAGAAGACAGACAGGAGATCCCAGACCCAGGAAGAAGATCAAATACAGCCTCCCTCACAGCTTCCTATAGAAGCCTCCCAACCAGGTCAACCCCAGTGCAACCAAACACTCTAAATCAAAACACCCATGCCACATCCAATGCCCCCACCCACTACATTACAAACTTCACTCCCACAGCAACAACCCATAGTTCCTTACCAGGTCTCCCATTTCCACAACCCCAATATACCTCCCAGACCACAGTCTTAGAAAAGAAGTTGAAGGTGTGGTATACAAATGCAGATGGAATAACAAACAAGTATGAGGAGTGGCACGAAAGAATCAAAGAGACATTCCCAGACATAATAGCACTCACAGAAACAAAACTCACCAGAATAATAACAGATTCAATCTTTCCATCCGGATATCAAATCCTCAGGAAAGACAGAGGGAGGAGAGGGGGAGGAGGAGTTGCACTGCTCATTAAAAACCAGTGGGGTTTTGAGAAAATGGAAGGAATGGATGGCATGGGCGAAAGGGACTACTTAGTAGGAACAATCCAGTCTGAGGGACATAAGGTGATAATTGCAGTAATGTACAACCCACCACAGAACTGCAGGAGGCCAAGAGAAGAATACGATGAGAGCAACAGAGCAATGATCGACACACTAGCCGAGGTGGCCAGGAGAGCACACATGGGGGAAGCAAAGTTACTAGTTATGGGTGATTTCAATCACAAGGAGATTGACTGGGAAAACCTGGAGCCCCATGGGGGTCCCGAAACATGGAGAGCCAAGATGATGGATGTGGTACTGGAGAACCTCATGCATCAACATGTTAGAGACACTACGAGAGAGAGGAGAGGATGAACCAGCAAGGTTGGACCTTATATTCACCATGAGTAGTTCGGACATCGAGGGTATCATGTATGAAAGGCCCCTGGGAGCTAGTGATCATGTGGTTCTGTGCTTCGACTACATAGTTAAGCTCCAAGTGGAGAGAGTAGCAGGAATAGGCTGGGAAAAACCAAACTACAAAAGGGGGAACTACTCAGGCATGAGGAACTTCCTTCAAGACATTCAGTGGGAGAGGGAACTGACAGGAAAACCAGTACAAGAAATGATGGACTATGTAGCAACAAAATGCAAGGAGGCAGAGGAGAAGTTTGTTCCCAAGGGAAACAGAAATAATGGGAAGAACAGAACGAGTCCTTGGTTCACCCAAAGGTGTAGGGAGGCAAAAACTAGGTGTACTAGTGAATGGAGAAGGTACAGAAGACAGAGAACTCAGGAAAATAAAGAAATCAGCCGAAGAGCCAGAAACGAATATGCACAGATAAGAAGGGAGGCTCAGAGACAATATGAAAATGACATAGCATCAAAAGTAAAGACTGACCCGAAGCTGTTGTACAGCCACATCAGGAGGAAAACAACAGTCAAGGACCAGGTAATCAGACTGAGGAAGGGTGATGGGGAATTCACAAGAAACGACCGAGAGGTATGTCAGGAGCTCAACACAAGATTTAAAGAGGTATTTACAGTGGAAACCAGTAGGACTCCAAGAAATCAGAACAGGGGGGTACAACAGCAAGTGCTAGATGAGGTACATATAACCAAGGAGGAGGTGAAGAAGCTGCTATGCGAACTTGACACCTCAAAGGCGGTGGGACCAGACAACATCTCTCCATTGGTCCTTAAAGAGGGAGCAGAGATATTGTGTGAGCCATTAACAAAGATCTTCAACACATCATTTGAAACTGGGCAACTCCCTGAGGTATGGAAAATGGCAAATGTAGTCCCAATTTTTAAAAAGGGAGACATGAGGCACTAAACTACAGACCTGTATCACTAATGTGTATAGTATGCAAGGTCATGGAGAAGATCATCAGGAGAGTGGTGGGGCACCTGGAAAGAAACAAGTGTATAATTGACAACCAGCACGGTTTCAGGGAAGGAAAATCCTGTGTCACAAACCTACTAGAGTTTTATGACAAGGTGACAGAAGTAAGACAAGAGAGAGAGGAGTGGATCGACCGCGTATTTTTGGACTGCAAGAAGGCCTTCGACACAGTTCCTCACAAGAGGTTACTGCAAAAGCTAGAGGACCAGGCACACATAACAGGAAAGGCACTGCAATGGATCAGAGAATATCTGACAGGGAGGCAACAACGAGTCATGGTACGCGACGAGGTGTCAGAGTGGGCGCCTGTGACAAGCGGGGTTCCACAGGGGTCAGTCCTAGGACCTGTGCTGATCTTGGTATACGTGAACGACATAACGGAAGGGATAGACTCAGAAGTGTCCTTGTTTGCAGATGATGTGAAGTTAATGAGAAGAATCAAATCGGACGAGGATCAGGCAGGACTACAAAGAGACCTGGACAGGCTACAAGCCTGGCCCAGCAACTGGCTCCTTGAATTTAACCCTGCCAAATGCAAAGTCATGAAGATTGGGGAAGGGCAAAGAAGACCGCACACACAATATAGTTTAGATGGCCAAAGACTGCAAACCTCACTCAAGGAAAAAGATCTGGGGGTGAGTATAACACCGAACATATCTCCTGAGGCGCACATCAATCAGATAACTGCTGCAGCATACGGGGGCCTGGCAAACCTACGGATAGCGTTCCGATACCTCAGTAAGGATTCGTTTAAGACTCTGTATACCATCTACGTCAGGCCCATACTGGAGTATGCAGCACCAGTTTGGAATCCACACCTAGTCAAGCACGTCAAGAAATTAGAGAAAGTGCAAAGGTTTGCAACAAGACTAGTCCCAGAGCTACGGGGATTGTCCTATGAAGAAAGGTTGAGGGAAATCGGCCTGACGACAATGGAGGCCAGGAGGGTCAGGGGAGACATGATAACGACATATAAAATACTGCGCGGAATAGACGAGGTGGACAAAGACGGGATGTTCCAGAGATGGGACACAGACACAAGAGGTCACAATTGGAAGTTGAAGACTCAGATGAATCAAAGGGATGTTAGTAAGTATTTCTTCAGTCATAGAGTAGTCAGTCCATGGAATAGCCTAGAAGGTGATGTGGTAGAGGCAGGAACCATACATAGTTTTAAGGCGAGGTATGATAGAGCTCATGGGGCAGGGAGAGAGAGGACCTAGTAGCAATCAGCGATGAGGCGGGGCCAGGAGCTGTGACTCGACCCCTGCAACCACAAATAGGTGAGTACAAATAGGTGAGTACACACACACACAGGAAAGGAGGGTCAGGGGAGAAATGATAACGACATATAAAATACTGCGTGGAATAGACAAGGTGGACAGAGACAGGATGTTCCAGAGATGGGACATAGAAACAAGGAGTCACAATTGGAGGTTGAAGACCCAGATGAGTCAAAGGGATGTAAGTATTTCTTCAGTCATAGAGTAGCCAGGAAGTGGAATAGCCTAGTAAGTGAGGTAGTGGAGGCAGGAACCATACATAGCTTTAAGACGAGGTATGACACAGCTCATGGAGCAGGGAGAGAGAGGACCTAGTAGCACTCAGTGAAGAGGCGGGGCCAGGAGCTGAGTCTCGACCCCTGCAACCACAATTAGGTGGGTACAATTAGGGGGATTACACACACAAAACACACGCTAAACAATTAGGTGATTACACACACACACACACACACACACACACACACACACACACACACACACACACACACACACTGAAAAAGTACAGACGGCAGAGAACACACGAAAATAGGGAGATCAGTCGCAGAGCCAGGAATGAGTACGCACAGGTAAGGAGGGAGGCCCAGCGACAGTATGAAAATGACATAGCATCAAGAATCAAGACTGACCCGAAACTGTTGTATAGCCACATCAGGAGGAAGACAACAGTCAAAGACCAGGTGATCAGATTAAGGACAGAAGGTGGAGAACTCACAAGAAATGATCAGGAGGTATGCGAGGAGCTGAACAGGAGATTTAAGGAAGTTTTTACAGTAGAGACAGGAAGGGCTGTGGGAAGACAGAACAGAAGGGAACATCAAGAGGGAATATACCAACAAGTGTTGGATGACATACGAAAAACTGAGGAGGAGGTGAAGAAGCTCTTAAGTGACCTTGACACCTCAAAGGCGATGGGACCGGACAACATCTCCCCATGGGTCCTTAGAGAAGGAGCAGAGATGCTGTGTGTGCCTCTAACCACAATCTTCAACACATCCCTTGAAACTGGGCAACTACCTGAGAAATGGAAGACAGCTAATGTAGTCCCCATATTTAAGAAAGGAAACAGAAACGAGGCACTAAACTACAGACCTGTGTCTCTGACATGTATCGTGTGCAAAGTCATGGAGAAGATTATCAGGAGGAGAGTGGTCGAACACCTGGAAAGGAACAAGATTATAAATGAAAACCAGCATGGGTTCATGGAAGGCAAATCTTGTATCACAAACCTCCTGTAGTTTTATGACAAGGTAACAGAAGTAAGACACGAGAGAGAGGGTTGGGTAGATTGCGTTTTCCTAGACTGCAGGAAGGCCTTTGACACAGTTCCCCACAAGAGATTAGTGCAGAAGCTGGAGGATCAGGCACACGTAAAAGGAAGGGCACTGCAATGGATAAGGGAATACCTGACAGGGAGGCAGCAACGAGTCATGGTACGTGAAGAGGTATCACAGTGGGCGCCTGTTACGAGCGGGGTCCCACAGGGGTCAGTTCTAGGACCAGTGCTATTTTTGATATATGTGAACGACATGATGGAAGGAATAGACTCTGAAGTGTCCCTGTTCGCAGATGACGTGAAGTTGATGAGAAAAATTAAATCGGACGAGGATGAGGCAGGACTGCAAAGAGACCTGGAGAGGGTGGACATGTGGTCCAGTAACTGGCTTCTCGAATTCAATCCAGCCAAATGCAAAGTCATGAAGATTGTGGAGGGGCAAAGAAGACCGCAGACAGAGTATAGGCTAGGTGGACAAAGACTACAGACCTCACTCAGGGAGAAAGACCTTGGGGTGACCATAACACCGAGCACATCACCGGAGGCACACATCAACCAAATAACCGCTGCAGCATACGGGCGCCTGGCAAACCTGAGAATAGCGTTCCGATACCTTAATAAGGAATCGTTCAAGACACTGTACACTGGGTATGTTAGGCCCATACTGGAGTATGCAGCACCAGTCTGGAACCCACACCTGGTCAAGCACGTCAAGAAGTTAGAGAAAGTACAAAGGTTTGCAACAAGGCTAGTCCCAGAGCTCAAGGGAATGTCGTACGAGGAAAGGTTAAGGGAAATCGGACTGACGACACTGGAGGACAGAAGTGTCAGGGGAGACATGATAACGACATACAAGATACTGCGGGGAATAGACAAGGTGGACAGAGATAGGATGTTCCAGAGAGGGGACACAGGGACAAGGGGTCACAACTGGAAGCTGAAGACTCAGACGAGTCACAGGGACGTTAGGAAGTATTTCTTCAGTCATAGAGTTGTCAGCAAGTGAAATAGCCTAGCAAGTGAAGTAGTGGAGGCAGGAACCATACAGAGTTTTAAGAAGAGGTATGACAAAGCTCAGGAAGCAGAGAGAGAGATGATCCAGTAGCGATCAGTGAAGAGGCGGGGCCAGGAGCTGAGTCTCGACCCCTGCAACCACAATTAGGTGAGTACAATTAGGTGAGTACACACACAAACACACTGTCTTGCCAGAAGCACCCTTCTGGCAAGACAGTGATGGAGTGAATGATGGTGAAAGTTTTCCTTTTTCGGGCCACCCTGTCTTGGTGGGAATCGGCCAGTGTGATGATAAATAATAATATACATTATATATATATATATATATATATATATATATATATATATATATATATATATATATATATATATATATATATATATATATATATATATATGCAATAAGATCACAGTAAACAGGTGATTTCAAAATATGCAAAACAACCACTCTGAAAGAATAGAGAAATTCGAAGCGCTTTCGTGACTACTCACATTATCAAGGAACTATGAAAGTGAAGCATCCAAGGAAGCTATATAAGGGGTCGGCCAGCACCTCACTATCAGATCCCACAACGGTTAAACACGTGACGCGCGGCGAGCCAACTTGGACAGGTCCTTTGCAAAACTCACCCCCAAGCTATTTATTTGTCCAGTGTATTATTAAATTCTACCCAAATTCTATTAATTATAAATGGATCTAATTTATATAAACCAAAGGAAATATTCATATTATTGTCAAAACTGCTTTTTATGAAACAAGATTCAATTATATTCCTGTCGACCATGGACTTGCTTGATACTACTTTCTCAACTTTTTGAAAATCAATTGGATGGTTAAAATCTCTTACATGAATAAATAGAGCATTGGAATCTTGTCCAGTTCTAATGCTATATTTATGTTGTTTTAATCTTAGTTCGAGATTTTTACCAGTTTGACCGTAATAAACTTTATCACAAATTTTACCTAACAACCTGTCGGTATTGTATACCATTTTGATCTTCTGCAGTGTTCCTACATTCTTATGTTCTTATGTTCTTGATCTACACTCTCATCTGAAGCGACAGAATAGAAAATACTTGTGAACATAAAAATAGTCAGGGTTATTAAGGCTAGGGCTTTGGGTAGTTTCAAATTTAGGTTGGATAAATACATTAGTATTTGATTTGAGTGGGACTTGCACATCATAGCTTATTTCTTGGGTAGCATTGAAAATTGGGTTGGTCAAATGTTTGTTAGTGGGATGAATTGTAAAGGACCTGCCTAGTATGGGCCAACAGGCCTGTTGCAGTGTTTCTCCTTTCTTATGTTTTTATGTTCTTATGTTCTTATTAATCTTATAGACACATCCATCAGCATTTTGGGGGGAATTCTTAATCAAAAGCTTTTTACTGTATCAAGATTTTTGAATACAACTTTAATATTAAAAGTCTTAAGAAGAGAAGGCAAATCAACCAAGTTTTCATGGTAAGGGAGAACCAACATATTTTTAGTTGAATAAGGCTGGTTGCCCTTTTTTGGATTATAAAAAGTGTTCCTAGCAACTTTAAAAGATTTATCAATTACATTTCTTGGGTGGAAATAAATGGTATAAAATACCGACACAATGGCAATATAAACACAAATGCAGTATAATGTGATCCTTTATTGACTACGTTTCGCCCACACAGTGGGCTTTTTCAAGTCACAAACAGAACTACCTGGGGTGAACGAACGAACGAACGAAAGTTCAGGTAAGATCCCAAATGGGATGAGCGGGGAAGACGGGACAGACGAAGAATAGTGCTGGAGAGGAGTGTTCTTAGTCGTAGAAATAGAGCCAGGGCTTAACCCAGCAGCAAAGGCGATCGTGGGACAGATATTGAAAAGAGAAATTCCGGTTCTTCTGTTGGGACTCCGGTGGGGTGAGCTGGGAGTAAGGGACTTGCGACCTTTAGAGCTAGAGAGGAGTGCAGAACTGAGTCATGTCTTAACCCAAAAAAGCTAAGGCGAACGTGGGTCAGAGAATGGTACCTGTCTTAGAAGGTACCTGTCAGCGGATCCAAGGTTATTTGTAAGTAGGGTTAGGAGCAGGATCATGCAAGGAGTAGAAAAGGTTGTGTTGGTTTGTGGGTCTGCGAATGTCTTCGTCAAGGAGAGAGGTCCAGTAGTCATGTCGTGTCTCAAGTTTGTCTATCTGTCTGTCACTGAGCCTCTTCCAGTACAGATTCAGCGCAGGGACGTCTAACTGGGGATGGAGAGACTCGCTTGTGGCGAAGTCCTCCCATCTGACATCAAGCACCCAGCGCAGCGCCTTGTTCTGGACACGCTGCAGCTTAAGTAAGTTTGTTTTTGCTGCAAGAGAGAGGGCTAGAGGAGAGTAAGTTATCAGAGGACGTATTAGGGATTTGTAGAGGTGTAGTTTGGTGCGTTGAGAGGCATGTTTCAGCTTGTAGAGGCCCGCAAGGGCCTTACTAGCTATTGCATGCCTTGAGTGAATGTGTCCGTGTAAACGAAGAAGGTAGTCAAGATTAACGCCAAGGACAGTGACAGATTGTGTGATAGGGAAGTAAGTGCGGGTGTCAGCTGTTCTGAGTTCGACAGGTAATGGAGGATCACGTTTCCTGTAGTTAAAATACGTAATGCTGGATTTTGCTCCATTGGTTTTGATCCTCCATTTTTGTTCCCAGATGGCTATCCTGTCAACCTCATTTTGTGTTTTGTGTGTGAGTGTATCTATATTGGCATGAGTGATAAGTTGTGTAATGTCGTCTGCATAGGCTAGTGTGATGGAGTTGTGGTATATAGGTGTTGGAATGTCGTTAGTGTATAAAATGTAGAGGGTAGGGGAAAGGACAGATCCCTGGGGTACTCCAGCATTTAGTGTGAAGTAGTCAGAGTAACAGCCTTGGAATTTAATTCTCATGGTACGGCCGTCTAGGAAGTTGCAGAGGAGTTTACGAGTATTGAGAGGCAGGTTGAAGTTAGTGCAGAGTTTGTACTTGAGCCCCTCGTGCCACACAGTGTCAAAAGCTTTTTCAACGTCTTTTGCAACCAGGGCTGTCCTGTTTCTTTGTTTTGTGTTTATGTGGATGTAGTTGAGAATGATGTTAATGGCATCCTGTGTGGATCTGTGTGTTCTGAAGCCAAACTGGCCATCTGAAAGTAGAGAATTATGTTCCAGGTATCTGCGAAGGCGATGATTAATGAGTTTTTCAAAGAGTTTTCCTAAAGTTTCGAGGAGGCTGATAGGGCGATAGTTTCTAGGGTCAGAGTGGTCTTTATTGGGTTTAGGAAGGAGGATAGCAGTAGCAGCTTTGAAGAGGGAAGGGAAGTATCCAGAGGCAAGGGAGGCATTGAGGAGGTTTGTGTAGGCAGTAATGATAGAGTCAGGAAGGTGTTTCAGGATAATATGGTTTAGGCCAGAGGCACCAGGAGCCTTTGGAGGAAGGTGTCTGAGGAGCGTTTTAATGTCTGTGTTGGTGAAAGGAGTGTCGAGTTCTTGGGAGGAGGTAAGAGTGTCTAGATGTATGTGGCTGTCTGGTGTTGTTTCTTGTGTGTGTGCAGTGTTCCAGTGTTCTATGTTCTGAATGTGTTGAATAACGTTAGGGTGAGGTGGGTGAGCGTGGAAGATGTTCTCCCAGATGTGTTTGAAGATGTTGGTAGCAGCCTGTGGGTCTGAGATGTGTGTGTTGTTGTGGGTGATGTGTTTGAATTTGTTGGTGGGAGTAGTGCCTCTGATTTTTTTGATAAAGTTCCAGAAGGCTTTAGTGTTTTTAACACGCTGCCTGTCCGCTTGTTGTATTAGTCGTGACCAGTGATTGTTGTGGTCTTGGTCTAGGCTGTGTAAAATGTTGTTTCTAAGGTAAGTGAGATCTAATCGGACTTGATTAAATCTATGTGTGTTGTAGAGGAAGCGGTTGTGGTAGCAGATAATTAGTCTTCTTGTTCTGAGTGACGGTTTGAAGGAATAACGAGTGGTGTGAGTTTTCTTTGGTATTGCGATGTTGGCTGCTTGTGTAATGGTGTCCTGGATGAGATCAAGTTGAGTATCGATGTCAGAGATAGGTTTGTTGTTGTAGTCATAGGTGAGGTTAATATTGTCTATGTGTTGTTTGAAAGCATCCCAGTCAGCGTTCTTGTAGGAGAATGAAGGTGTGGTTGGAATGAGGATAGGGTTGGAGGAGATGTGTAAGATGACTGGGATGTGATCAGAGCCTGTAATAGGGCCAGGTGAGATGTAATGTTGAAATAGAGAGCTGGCTCGGTTTCCCAGAATGATGTCTGGTTTGCCTTGGCCCGTGTGGTTGAAGAATGTATTGAAGTCTGGGCCAAGATGAATTAGGTGTTTATGGTTTGTGAAGTTGAGTAATTGGTGACCAAGTTGGTTGTTACTGGTGTGATGAAAGGCAGTGTGTTTGGCATTCATGTCAGCTAGTAGGTAAGTTGGTGTGTTGGTGTAGTTGAAGACTAAGGAGAGGTCGTGTATGTTGAGAGTAGTGTTTGGGCGAGCATAGGTGGTGAAAAAGATAAAGGGGCCAAGGTGGGTGTGTATTCTGACCGCAAGACAGTGTTGGTGAATAAAAGGGATTGGGAGAAATTCATGTTTTATGTTGGAATTGACAAGGATGGCAACCCCATCGTGGGGATCATAGGGGGACTGTAGTGCAGTATAACCATAATGGCGGATACATTGAGGGGCTTTGAGGCAGGTACTGTTTAGCAAAACAATATCTGGCCTCTCTGCTTCAAGGAGCTCGGCCAGTAGGTGTCTAATTGTAAAGTAAGAACGTACGTTGAACTGAATCGCCTTAAACGTGATTTAATGGTTTCGTCTTAGCAAAGTTAATGTCGGGGGAGGAGTTTGGATTAAAGCCCGTGATAGTGGTGCCATCAGTGGATGTGTGTTTGTAGGTGCTACGGACCCGTTTCCTGGAGGGGGAGGAAGAGATGGATCTGTTTTTATGTTCTTTGGTCTGTCCGTTAGAAGTTGGGGTAGGTTTAGGTTTGAGTGGATTTTGTCTGGAGGAGGTGGAGTTGGACCTGGATGAGGTTTTGGTTGTGGTGGAGTGGGCGAAGGTGGATGCAGAGGAAGTGGAAGTTTTGGTAAGCTGTGAGGAAGTGGAAGCTTTGGAAGGGGATGAAGTGGGTAAGGAAGTGGGGGGAGGGGTGGTCGTAGCAGTAGCAGTAGGGGTGTTGGTGGGAGGTGTAGAAGTAGTGAAGAGAGGTAGTGGAGGAGGAGAGCTGGTGGGAGTAGGAAGTGGGGGGGTGGGAGAGAGGAAGGAGGGAGAGGTTGTAGGAGGCTTGGAAGAGAAGCAGGAAGGAGGGATAATTAAAGAGGGAAGATTGTTAGCAGACAAGATTAGGTTAAGGACATGTGAGTAGTCTGATTGGTAAGCTTGTGAGATTACCATCGCAGAGTGGGCAGCAGTGGCAAGTTGACAGTTAGTTTTGTAGTCTAGTGTGGGTGTAGAAGGAGAAGTGCTTGTAGTCTGTGTGTTGGTGTTTGATGTGTGTAGAGTAGAAGAGGTAGACCAAGTGCGTGGGGAGGCCCAGGCATTGGGGGTAGGGGAGGGAGGTGTGGAAGGGGAGGGAGGTAAGGAAGGGGAGGGAGGAGCAGGGAAGGGGTTGGGGAGGGAGGGAGGTTGGCTTGCTCTGAGGGAGGAGAGAATGTGCTTTCTAGAAGGGCAGGAATTTGCAACTGCAGTGTGTGACCCGCCGCAGTTAGAACATTTAAGGGGGAGGTTGCAAGTATTCCAGAAGTGGCCAGTTGCTGAACATCTGGAGCAGACTTGTGTAGATGTGCATGTGTTTTTGTCGTGGCCGAATTTGTAGCATTTAAGACATTGTGTGATTGGGTGGAAGTTCGGAGTGAAGAGAGCGTTTGGAGGAATGCGGATGGTCTTGGCAAAGATTCCTTGACTGAAGAGTGTAGAGGCGTCAGCAGGAGTAGAACAGCGTATTTTGAGAATGGTAGAGTTTTCTGGTCTGTAAATATCGTCAACAGAGACTTTGTTCTTAGTACTGATATCTTTTATTAAGTCTTCTTTGTCTGTGTCATAGGCTGTCAGGAGAGAGTAGTCTACGTGTTTAGCAATGACTGTGCTTTTGGCACGGTGCTCAGGAGTCCAAATAATGGTGAAGCCTGCGTTGAGAAGTTTTTGTCTGGTATCGCTTGAGGTGTACGCTTCGTAGGAATGTTTGTCAAGAAGGAGTTTGAAGCCTGAGTTGGTTTTGAAGACTTTAAGTTGAGGTGCACCAGTGATCTGATATAATAAATTTTCCGGACAGATAGTGGCATCAGGATTAGAAAATTTGAGGTTTAGCGAGAAGGAATTGGATTTAGTAGAAGCAGAGGCAGGTGTGGGAGGTTGGGGGAGAGTGGAAGGGGGGTGGGAGGTGGAAGGCAACGAAGGCATCGTCTAATTACGAAAAGATGTAATTGGAGGTGACAATCGGCCAAAAAGTGAGAGTACTCAGCTAGGCAAGTACGTGTAAGTAGACACACGTACTTGCCTGGCGCAGGACACTGAGGAGGTGAACTGTAGCTTGATGGAGCACTGTATATCCTGAGTGGTGGCGAGACTGGCTGTATGGCGTGCAGTCAACAGGCGAAGAGAATTCAGGCAGCAAGAGGCTTCCTGCCCTTCGGTCGGCAACCACCGACGCACCAATCCTGATGGTGGAGAGGAAGACGAAGGTCCTGCAAGCACCACTCAACACGGGGTAATTTCGAGAGAGGCGAGATCGTCGATGTGTTAGGTAAGCACACGTCACCACTCGAGCTAAGTCGCTTGATCGCTTCTCACTGTCGAAGTGTTCTACACCCTAACCACCATGAACCACCTGGGGTGGAAGGAACGCGAGTATTTATAGTCCAGCTGAGGTCAGGTGAAGAATGCTGCATCTGATGATGTACCGAGTGGGGTTGCAGAGTCTAAAAACTTGGGTAGCTTGGAAAGGAGATTGGATAAGTTGTGAGCAGACCTTCTACAGTGTTCTTATGTGGGATAGCGATGAAGAAGTTTCTTGGCAAGTGGTTCAGCTATGTTATAGAAGCCACTATTCTGGTTGAAGTTGTCGGATATAGAAATGAGTGATGATTCCAGGATTCTTCGGTATTGAGTGTTGTCTTCTGTGGCGATAAGTCTTGAGTTTCTGTAGTTTATCAAGTGGTTGTGTGAATTACGGTGTTGTACGCAGGCATTCCTTGTGTCGTCAGACCTGCTTGCGTATTGGTGTTCTGAAATACGTGTTTGGAGGTCCCTTGATGTTTCGCCCACGTATAACTTGTTGCAGTCATTACAAGGGATTATGTATACCCCTGCAGAGGATGGAGGCTTGTCCTGCCTACTACTGGTGATGTCCTTGATGGTCGTGGTTGTGGAGGTAGATTGAACATTAAAATGGTATAAAATACCGACAGGTTGTTAGGTAAGACACATATGCAACAGTTAGGTATCTTTATTATGAAACGTTTCGCCTACACAGTAGGCTTCTTCAGTCAAGTACAGAAAAGTTGATAGAAGCAGAAGATACTTGAAGACGATGTAATCAGTCCATCACCCTTAAAGTTTTGAGGTGGTCAGTCCCTCAGTCTGGAGAAGAGCATTGTTCCATAGTATGAAACAATATGGAGAAGAAGTGACAGGATGGAGCTTTTATAGCGCCAGGAGGTGAGACGTAGGCCACTAGGAGAGGTAAGAACTCAGATGTTGAAAGGTTAGGTCCCTCTCAAACCCAGCCCCTCTCACTAGTGGAAGTTGTCGAAGTTGATTGCAGGTCTGTACCAAGATACCCTTGTGTTGCAGTGTCTGACAGATTGAACATTAAAATGGTATAAAATACCGACAGGTTGTTAGGTAAGACACATATGCAACAGTTAGGTATCTTTATTATGAAACGTTTCGCCTACACAGTAGGCTTCTTCAGTCAAGTACAGAAAAGTTGATAGAAGCAGAAGATACTTGAAGACGATGTAATCAGTCCATCACCCTTAAAGTTTTGAGGTGGTCAGTCCCTCAGTCTGGAGAAGAGCATTGTTCCATAGTATGAAACAATATGGAGAAGAAGTGACAGGATGGAGCTTTTATAGCGCCAGGAGGTGAGACGTAGGCCACTAGGAGAGGTAAGAACTCAGATGTCGAAAGGTTAGGTCCCTCTCAAACCCAGCCCCTCTCACTAGTGGAAGTTGTCGAAGTTGATTGCAGGTCTGTACCAAGATACCCTTGTGTTGCAGTGTCTGACAGATTGAACATTAAAATGGTATAAAATACCGACAGGTTGTTAGGTAAGACACATATGCAACAGTTAGGTATCTTTATTATGAAACGTTTCGCCTACACAGTAGGCTTCTTCAGTCAAGTACAGAAAAGTTGATAGAAGCAGAAGATACTTGAAGACGATGTAATCAGTCCATCACCCTTAAAGTTTTGAGGTGGTCAGTCCCTCAGTCTGGAGAAGAGCATTGTTCCATAGTATGAAACAATATGGAGAAGAAGTGACAGGATGGAGCTTTATAGCGCCAGGAGGTGAGACGTAGGCCACTAGGAGAGGTAAGAACTCAGATGTTGAAAGGTTAGGTCCCTCTCAAACCCAGCCCCTCTCACTAGTGGAAGTTGTCGAAGTTGATTGCAGGTCTGTACCAAGATACCCTTGTGTTGCAGTGTCTGACAGATTGAACATTAAAATGGTATAAAATACCGACAGGTTGTTAGGTAAGACACATATGCAACAGTTAGGTATCTTTATTATGAAACGTTTCGCCTACACAGTAGGCTTCTTCAGTCAAGTACAGAAAAGTTGATAGAAGCAGAAGATACTTGAAGACGATGTAATCAGTCCATCACCCTTAAAGTTTTGAGGTGGTCAGTCCCTCAGTCTGGAGAAGAGCATTGTTCCATAGTATGAAACAATATGGAGAAGAAGTGACAGGATGGAGCTTTTATAGCGCCAGGAGGTGAGACGTAGGCCACTACGTCTTACCTCTCCTAGTGGCCTACGTCTCACCTCCTGGCGCTATAAAAGCTCCATCCTGTCACTTCTTCTCCATATTGTTTCATACTATGGAACAATGCTCTTCTCCAGACTGAGGGACTGACCACCTCAAAACTTTAAGGGTGATGGACTGATTACATCGTCTTCAAGTATCTTCTGCTTCTATCAACTTTTCTGTACTTGACTGAAGAAGCCTACTGTGTAGGCGAAACGTTTCATAATAAAGATACCTAACTGTTGCATATGTGTCTTACCTAACAACCTGTCGGTATTTTATACCATTTTAATGTTCAATCTGTCAGACACTGCAACACAAGGGTATCTTGGTACAGACCTGCAATCAACTTCGACAACTTCCACTAGTGAGAGGGGCTGTGTTTGAGAGGGACCTAACCTTTCAACATCTGAGTTCTTACCTCTCCTAGTGGCCTACGTCTCACCTCCTGGCGCTATAAAAGCTCCATCCTGTCACTTCTTCTCCATATTGTTTCATACTATGGAACAATGCTCTTCTCCAGACTGAGGGACTGACCACCTCAAAACTTTAAGGGTGATGGACTGATTACATCGTCTTCAAGTATCTTCTGCTTCTATCAACTTTTCTGTACTTGACTGAAGAAGCCTACTGTGTAGGCGAAACGTTTCATAATAAAGATACCTAACTGTTGCATATGTGTCTTACCTAACAACCTGTCGGTATTTTATACCATTTTAATGTTCAATCTGTCAGACACTGCAACACAAGGGTATCTTGGTACAGACCTGCAATCAACTTCGACAACTTCCACTAGTGAGAGGGGCTGGGTTTGAGAGGGACCTAACCTTTCAACATCTGAGTTCTTACCTCTCCTAGTGGCCTACGTCTCACCTCCTGGCGCTATAAAAGCTCCATCCTGTCACTTCTTCTCCATATTGTTTCATACTATGGAACAATGCTCTTCTCCAGACTGAGGGACTGACCACCTCAAAACTTTAAGGGTGATGGACTGATTACATCGTCTTCAAGTATCTTCTGCTTCTATCAACTTTTCTGTACTTGACTGAAGAAGCCTACTGTGTAGGCGAAACGTTTCATAATAAAGATACCTAACTGTTGCATATGTGGAGGTAGATACTTGGAATGATGTTTTGGCAAAGATGTTGGAAACATGTTTGGCAATGGAGTTGGTGGGAAGGACTATGTATCTCTTCTCGGCAGTGTCTTCTCTGGGTGTGTTGAAGATGTTTAATGCTCGCCGTCTGCAGTCTCTGATGAAGTGACGAGGATAGTGGAGTTTAGAAAATATTTGTTCAATTATAGTGCATTCTTCCTCAAGGAACTCGTTGCTCTGCAAAGCTGACCACGAACTTCGTTTTAAAGTCTATCGAAAACCCACCAACCAAAACGATCTTCTCCACTTCTACTCTCACCACGACACCAAAACCAAACGTGGTGTAATTATAGGCTTCTTCCTGCGTGCACTCAGAATCTGCAGCAACGAGTTCCTTGAGGAAGAATGCACTATAATTGAACAAATATTTTCTAAACTCCACTATCCTCGTCACTTCATCAGAGACTGCAGACGGCGAGCATTAAACATCTTCAACACACCCAGAGAAGACACTGCCGAGAAGAGATACATAGTCCTTCCCACCAACTCCATTGCCAAACATGTTTCCAACATCTTTGCCAAAACATCATTCCAAGTATCTACCTCCACAACCACGACCATCAAGGACATCACCAGTAGTAGGCAGGACAAGCCTCCATCCTCTGCAGGGGTATACATAATCCCTTGTAATGACTGCAACAAGTTATACGTGGGCGAAACATCAAGGGACCTCCAAACACGTATTTCAGAACACCAATACGCAAGCAGGTCTGACGACACAAGGAATGCCTGCGTACAACACCGTAATTCACACAACCACTTGATAAACTACAGAAACTCAAGACTTATCGCCACAGAAGACAACACTCAATACCGAAGAATCCTGGAATCATCACTCATTTCTATATCCGACAACTTCAACCAGAATAGTGGCTTCTATAACATAGCTGAACCACTTGCCAAGAAACTTCTTCATCGCTATCCCACATAAGAACACTGTAGAAGGTCTGCTCACAACTTATCCAATCTCCTTTCCAAGCTACCCAAGTTTTTAGACTCTGCAACCCCACTCGGTACATCATCAGATGCAGCATTCTTCACCTGACCTCAGCTGGACTATAAATACTCGCGTTCCTTCCACCCCAGGTAGTTCTGTTTGTGACTTGAAAAAGCCCACTGTGTGGGCGAAACGTAGTCAATAAAGGATCACATTATACTGCATTTGTGTTTATATTGCCACATTTCTTGGGTATTTTAAATCATTACCTATTTCATAAATTTTGGATATTTCCTCATCTATGAACTCAGGACTACAAATTCGTAAAGCTCTCAAAAACATTGATGAGAAAACAGACAGTTTGACTCTATCTTGATGCGAGGAATAATAGTGGACATAGGAACAGTTATCTGAAGAACTCGTTAACTATGATTTACCATTGCCAGTTCCTACTATCATTAAACTTATTAAACTTTGCATTGTTGATGCAAAATTTGTATTTAATGATAAGTTTTACACTCAGAAGTTTGGTATGGCAATGGGAAATCCTCTTTCACCTGTTCTTAGTAACCTATACATGGAATTTTTTGAAACAAGGTTGCTTAAGACAATCCTCCCTAATAGAGCTAAATGGTTCAGATATGTTGATGATATTTTGTGTCTTATGCCCAAAAATGTAGATATACACCATTTTCTTGGAAAATTAAATAGCTTAGCCCATTCTATAAACTTTACTGTTGAGTTTGAAGAAAATAACTCATTGCCTTTTCTAGATGTTTTAATTATTAAGGGTAATAATGAATTCAAATTTAAAATTTACAGAAAACCTACAAATAACTGTTCCTATGTCCACTATTATTCCTCGCATCAAGATAGTCAAACTGTCTGTTTTCTCATCAATGTTTTTGAGAGCTTTACGAATTTGTAGTCCTGAGTTCATAGATGAGGAAATATCCAAAATTTATGAAATAGGTAATGATTTAAAATACCCAAGAAATGTAATTGATAAATCTTTTAAAGTTGCTAGGAACACTTTTTATAATCCAAAAAAGGGCAACCAGCCTTATTCAACTAAAAATATGTTGGTTCTCCCTTACCATGAAAACTTGGTTGATTTGCCTTCTCTTCTTAAGACTTTTAATATTAAAGTTGTATTCAAAAATCTTGATACAGTAAAAAAACTTTTGATTAAGAATTCCCCCCAAAATGCTGATGGATGTGTCTATAAGATTCCTTGTAAAATTTGTGATAAAGTTTATTACGGTCAAACTGGTAAAAATCTCGAACTAAGATTAAAACAACATAAATATAGCATTAGAACTGGACAAGATTCCAATGCTCTATTTATTCATGTAAGAGATTTTAACCATCCAATTGATTTTCAAAAAGTTGAGAAAGTAGTATCAAGCAAGTCCATGGTCGACAGGAATATAATTGAATCTTGTTTCATAAAAAGCAGTTTTGACAATAATATGAATATTTCCTTTGGTTTATATAAATTAGATCCATTTATAATTAATAGAATTTGGGTAGAATTTAATAATACACTGGACAAATAAATAGCTTGGGGGTGAGTTTTGCAAAGGACCTGTCCAAGTTGGCTCGCCGCGCGTCACGTGTTTAACCGTTGTGGGATCTGATAGTGAGGTGCTGGCCGACCCCTTATATAGCTTCCTTGGATGCTTCACTTTCATAGTTCCTTGATAATGTGAGTAGTCACGAAAGCGCTTGGAATTTCTCTATTCTTTCAGAGTGGTTGTTTTGCATATATATATATATATATATATATATATATATATATATATATATATATATATATATATATATATATATATATATATATATATATATAAAGAATATATAGGGAAGTACCAACTCTATATCTGGAATGAGGACCCTCATCCTCAGAGAAGACAATAAACGTACCTCAGGGAAAACTCAAGGCTCTCCCCGGAGCTATTTGAATATTTTCTTCTCCTACCACCCCTATATATTTTATATTCTGTGTGAACATATATTAGTAAACAGAATACATTTTCAGAAAAAAACATGAATACACTGACACAATGTATCAAAGATGATGAATTTCCTCCAGCTCCTCCCAGGCTGGATGCGAGCCAAGTATGCAGCAAGCATTTTCCCTCTGGATGGCTACGCTGAGGCGCTGGAACATGAACGTGGCTGCCCTTGGGTCCCTGGTGGTGTCGATGAGTCTGAGACCCAATTCTTTAAGGAAACGTGTGGCATTTTTTCCCCCCATGATCCCAAGGTCTCTGATCCCACTGAGACAAATTGATACTGTTGGCTAATGTCCCTGTACTTGCCGATCTTGTACTCCTCCCTGTGGTCAGCAGCTCCTCCCTGTCGCCCCACACTGTGATGGATATAGGTGTCAGCCAGTGTGGACACACAGGTATAGTCCTATGCTAAGAGCTTGCCATTCTTCCAAGGATAGATGGTGATCCTGTCTGGGCGGTTTGCTGGGTTGTGGGTATTGTTGGCTGCTAGTGATTGGGGCTCCCTCTCGGCTGTGGCATCATGCTGTAGCAAGGGTTCTCTTAATGATGTCGTTGACCTCATTGTGTCTTGCATGCCAGCCCTTGGTTTTGGAACAGTTAAGACCATGTAGACCATATTGGTCTGCTTGCACTTCGCCGTAAATACACATATATTCTGTGTGAATTGGGGAGCAGAGCCACTGCAATACGGAGGGTCTTAGGGGTCGAGTCGCGTTCCCATTGCCGATATGGGAACTGTTTGGAGGAAGTCCCCGGAATGAGGTGCGCCGAAAAGATAAAACTTGCGATTTTGGCATAAATAAATACCAACGTTCTTCTTGCCGAATAAGGCAAGCGAAAATTCGTGTATGCAATAATTTCGGGAAAATCATTCTGAACCTAACAAAAAACATATTTGTAAACCTATATAAAATATATTTAGTTGGATTAGGCTATATTAAATTGTGCTTGCTATAATAAGGTTAGGTAAATTTCCTAAGGTTCTTTTGGTACAAAAACATTAATTTTTATATTAACATAAGAGAAAATTTTAGAAAGGACTTTAATTTTAAATTTCTTGCTAATTGACCAGTTTTGCCTATTCGGCACGACATATTATATATAAAACATAATTCTCGAACTGTGGATCTGTATAAAATTTACAATAATATGGTTGAATGAGAGTTTGAGCGTTAATTATTCATCAAACCATTCGTGTGATTAGCATCACCAGTGCATTAATTACAGTTGGTACAAACGATCCGCTTGGACCCACAAAAACGTCCAGTTATGAATATTCTTTGGCACTTACCCCGTGTCTGTCCATATTAACTGCTCAATTAGCCTCTGGATTGCCAATTGATAACGCACGGGTTGCCATAATGATAGTTACGCCAGAATCTGCGTAACTGGCTAATTGCTGCATTTATTACCTAATTATTGCTGTTCCATCAATCTCGAATTAATTATTCGGGATGATCAGTTATCTTGTTATCCAAAGCGTTATTTATCTCGCATGAAAAAATAATTGTATAATTTGAGGGAAATTTTTTTCGTATATATTATTTTGTTATTTTTGTTGTTGATTTATTATATTTTATTATAATAAGATTAATAATAAAAATAAAATTAATATTTTTAAAATTAGAAAAATATTACTTATTGGAATATATTTCAAATTAATTTATATTTTTGCTATTATCCTCATTATCATCATTACATGTTTTGCTTTTAGTTATTCTTCATATTTTTCTTATATTAAAAGTTCACTTTACTGTGAACTATATAATCTTTAGTGTGAATTTCTGAAGTTGTTGTAAATTACGTCGCCTTCACTTAATTTTGAGACAATCTTTGGCTAGTAATTACCGATCAATTTTATGCCTATGTAGGTTAATCAAGCTTTAGAACGTTAATTACTCACAGTGCTGCGTAATTATTACCTCGGAAAGTCTGCTAATAATTGTTGTAAGGCTTTAAGTAGGTCATATTGTAGTTAAATCACACAAGCAAACGTGCTTACACAGTGTGTGTGTACTCACCTAATTGTATGAAAGTTAATTGTAGTTGCAGGGGTCGAGACTCTGCTCCTGGCCCCGCCTCTTCACTGAATGCTACTAGGTCCTCTCTCTCCCAGCTCCATGAGCTTTATCATACCTCGTCTTAATATGATTATATACATTGTCTCTGTTTTCATATTTTTTCTTTATTCAAAATATGGAATGCCTTTCACTTTTACATCACGATGGTTGCATTCACTTAGAGGTGTATATCAATGTATATATTCTCTATTTCAGTGGTGTATACCGTGACACGCGGGCTTAATGAGCCCTATAGTCACTAGGTAATAACCCCCACTCAAGGTGGTGAGAGTCTCTTGATTCTTGGAGCTAGACCTATTTTCCATTTCGTTGGATGAGCCTTCCAGTCCCCTTGAGCTGTGTAACCCGTACGAGTTCACCGCTATCCTACAGCTAAAACGTTTTTACGTAGTGTAAGTGACTAGACATTTAAGTAATCTCCAAAAACTTCCCTCAGGGTTAAATCATCGTTTTATAAGTTAAGAAACGACAAGTTAATTTGTTAAAACTATCTACTGCACCAGGGTAAATAACCCGGCTGAAATTAATTTCAATCGTTACTCCCGAGTAAGCTATATACATTGAAGGGAAATATTAAGATAGTTCTAATCAATATTTATTGTTGATTGTGAGGAAGATGTGACAATTACGGAAGTGAATGTGGGACGTTTTACAATGATGGTTTAGCGCTTTTTTTATAATATTTTTTACAATGATTCAGACTTGTGAATATCTCACCCTGGTTAATTAAGGCAGCATGCAACCTGTTCCTCACTAGTCAAGAATGCTTAAATACCTGAACTAGGAATTAAGGTAAACTCTCGGTGTATGTTCATAGAGACAGTCATACCTGTGTATACCTCTTCAAGGGAGGTTCCTTGGCGCGGTGAAGAGGCTGTTGGTCTGAGGAATTAGACTGAACCTAATTAACCCCCACTCCCCCCTTCCTTATCCCGTCCTTCCCATCCCTTCCCTATCCCCTTCCTATTTTCAGCCTTTGGGATTCTTCCCACAGGCACTCTAGTTCCTACGTAGGGGAAAAGGGTACTGTGGTCCATTCCATTCCATTGAGGTCCTTGGCAGTGGTGTAGTTTGCCGTGGAATCTGGATCACCTGGAAATGTCCCGATTCCTTTCCGGTCTTCTGGGGGGTGGCTTTGGGTGTCTTTCGGGTGACGGGTGTATCTCTGGAGGCTACCTGTAAGATTCCGGGGGAGCGGGGGGGGGCGAAGAAGGTATGCTTTGTGGCGGGTGTCCTGTCTCCCTTTCTTTTGTCCACCGATGTGAGGTTACTATCCCTGACTGCTGGTTTACTGGCATGAAGGGTAGGGTATAGCATGGGTTCCATGCTGCATCTGCACTACTTGCAGTGCTTGGGTCCTCTTGGGCGCGGAGGGGGATTTACTGCCCTTTCTCTCCTCCTAGGAGCTATTCCTCCACGTCCCCCCCCTCCTTTTTTCTTTTTTTCTTTATTTTTTTCTAAAAAAAAGACGTGTCGTAATTATGGAGTCCCAAATCCATGAACCTGCTCCTCCCCCCCGGGCCCCTTCCTGATACCGCACCCTGTTTCGACCCTGCCTCGTTATTTGACAACTCTTCGGACATTTCTGATGCCTCTGTACCTCTTGCTGGTGCCGTTTTGTCACCCGCTCGAGGTACCGGGATTCCGACTGACTCCTTTGATACGTCTGACCTCTGTACTTCTTTGACCATGCTTCCGGCTTCTTCCTCTACGGTGCGGTAATTTTCGGATCACTCGGCCGTCCCACATCGGACCAACTCCGGTCCCACACCTAAACATCCAAGATGATTCTTCTTCTCCTCCTCCTCATTTACTCAGGAAAGACCGGCACGTCACGCACTCCCCTTACGCACTAAGTTTCAAAATACACAATGGACCCAGTTCCTCTACTGCTTATCTTTCCGACCATAATGTTGACAAGGCGCTTCTATGCTATCATATTGGTAGAGATATATCCTTTCATGCTCTCAAGAGTGGTACACGCATCATAACTGTCCAGAATGCTAGCCAAGCTCATGATCTGTCTCTCCTTACAACCATCGATGCTGTTTCTGTCGCTATTGAAAACATCATTCCCTCAATTTTTGTAGTGGTACTGTCATTCTACCCCATACCATTGTCCAACAGAACTTCCAGACATGTGGTGATGACATTCTGGAACAGCTTCAGCTCCAAGACCTCCCAATATTTAAAGTAGACACTTATGTCTTCTCTGCCAGCAGGCGGAGTTGATACCCTTGCAATGTAGCTCGCTTAACTTTTGACTACCATGAACTTCTATTCTCTGTTTATATTACGGGACACCGTGTACAAGTTCGAAAGGTGATCCCTACACCGCAACATTGTAGAAATTGCTGAAGTTTTGGTCATCCAGCAAATATTGCAGATCCATGGCCGAATGCCCAGTCTGTGGTGCCGACAGCCATACCAATACGTCTTGTATTGCCTTAATTGTCATGTGGCTCATCCATCATACTCTCGCTGTTGCCAAGTTTACTTAAATGAGCGAGAAATCGTTGTCTCAAAGAGGCAAAAGGCTTCCCATATGCTATGACAATCTCTCAACTACGCCTCCAAGGAAGACTTCCCTGTATTTCTTATTCTCGAGTTACTAAATGTCCACCCACCTCTGGGGTCGCAGCTTCCGCAGCCTCCTCTGTGGTCACCCCTTCCACAGTCACCCCTGTCTAATTCTTTTGCTGTCCTGGATTCGGAGGTCCCTACCTCGACACCTCATTCTGCTCTCACCTCTTCCTCTTCTCACTCGCAAGTTTGTCTACAAGACCTCCTTTCACCCCTCCTTCCAATGTGCAACCTGTACATTTTTCCTTTCCAGTCTTTATACCCGGTTGTTCACATCTGGCTCTGTTACGACTGTGGAGGTTCAACCTCCTCCTCGTATAGCACCCTCTTCCCCTGTCCCCTCCAAAGTTTCTTCCTCTTCTGCCCCCTCCCAGGTCGCTTCCTCTCCTGTCCCCTCCCTAGCTTCTTATACATTTCCCTCTACCCTTTCGTCCTCCCCCGTACTTTGGTACAGTCCATCGTCGCCCCGGCCTTTACTCACTCTCCTCCTTCCATCTCCAATATTGTACCACATACAACGTCTTTGTCCTCTGAAAAGCTTGAAGCTATCTCAGAATTTCTTGAGGAGTCTCGACCACTGATGAACACCGATCCACCTCCTGTTCCTCTTCTTCACTCTTCTCCATCTGAACAACTTCTTTCTTCGCAGCGTCCCAATCCTTCGCTGCTTAAAAGTTTTCCTCTGCCTCCACATGTGGACTTTTCTAACCCTTCTAGTTCCGTAGATACCTCTACCTTCAGATTTCTTGTATCTTTCTCTTCGTAAATCATGGCTTATTTACAGTGGAATATCCGCGGCCTTAGGGGTAACCAGGGTGAGCTCCAGGTACTCGCCTAGTTCTACTCACCTAGTTGAGGTTGCAGGGGTCGAGTCCTAGCTCCTGGCCCCGCCTCTTCACTGGTCGCTACTAGGTCACTCTCCCTGAACAGTGAGTTTTATCATACCTCTGCTTAAAGCTATGTATGGATCCTGCCTCCACTACATCGTTTCCCAAATTATTCCACTTCCTTACTACTCTGTGGCTGAAGAAATACTTCCTAACATCCCTGTGATTCATCTGTATCTTCAACTTCCAACTGTGTCCCCTTGTTGCTGTGTCCAATCTCTGGAACATTCTATCTTTGCCCTCCTTGTTAATTCCTCTCAGTATTTTGTATGTCGTCATCATGTCCCCCCTATCTCTCCTGCCCTCCAGTGTCGTCAGGTTGATTTCCCTTAACCTCTCCTCTTAGGACATACCTCTTAGCTCTGGGACTAGTCTTGTTGCAAACCTTTGCACTTTCTTTAGTTTCTTTACGTGTTTGGCTAGGTGTGGGTTCCAAACTGGTGCCACATACTCCAATATGGGCCTAACGTACACGGTGTACAGGGTCCTGAACGATTCCTTATTAAGATGTCCGAATGCTGTACTGAGGTTTGCTAGGCGCCCACATGCTGCAACAGTTATTTGGTTGATGTGCGCTTCAGGAGATGTGCCTGGTGTTATACTCACCCCAAGATCTTTTTCCTTGAGTGAGGTTTGTAGTCTCTGGCCCCCTAGACTGTACTCCGTCTGCGGTCTTCTTTGCCCTTCCCCAATCTTCATGAGTTTGCACTTGGTGGGGTTGAACTCCAGGAACCGATTGCTGGACCAGGTCTGCAGCCTGTCCAGATCCCTTTGTAGTTCTGCCTGGTCTTCGATCGAATGAATTCTTCTCATCAACTTCACGTCATCTGCAAACAGGGACACTTCGGAGTCTATTCCTTCCGTCACGTCGTTCACAAATACCAGAAACAGCACTGGTCCTAGGACTGACCCCTGTGGGACCCCGCTGGTCACAGGCGCGCACTCTGACACCTCTCCACGTGTTGCTCTCCCAGTTTTCCCCTGTTTGTGCTTGTTTACAAGAACCCAAATTATGCTCCGCTGTTATCCATCCCATCTCGAGCTATAATTTATTATATTCATCGGATCCTTTTCCCGATGGAACCCTTAAAAGTACCGTCCGCTCTTTATTCGTACTTCGCTGCATTACTCTGCAGCCCATATTCACTTGAATAAGTGGTATACAAGGAGGGGGGAGGGGGTCTCTCTGTGACTCCCGAGGCATTCAGTTGGAGGCTTTTCTTGCTTCTCTTCCCCTCCATGTTTTAAATACGGGTACTCCCACCCATTTTGATCCTCATACTCATTCTCTTGCATCGATCTGTCGTCTGTTTTTCCTCAACTGTACTGGTCTTCACCAGGTTTGTCCTCCAGGACTTGCATGACAGCGATCATTTTCCAATCATCCTTACTTCTTCGCATTCACCTCCTCGTAGCCCACGCTGGCAATTTGACCAAGAAAATTGGGACCTTTACTCGCGTCTAGCTGCTTTTAGTGAGTCGTCTCCTTCGTTCTCCATTGATGAGCTTTTATACCTCTTCTCGACCTCAGTTTTAACCGCAGCTTCACATTCTGTACCCCAAACCTCGGGCAGGCATTCTCAGAAGTGCTTGTCTTGATGGTCTCCTGCTTGTGCTATGGTAGTATGTTTGAAACGCGCTGCGTGGAGCAGGTACCAATACAATTGAACCACAGAGACTTCTTGATTTTAAGCAGAAGAGAGCGGTCCCTCACCCACCGTGTCATCTGTGACGCTAAACGCACTTGCTGGCGGGATTATGTTTCTACCGTCACTTCTGTTTCCTTTATGAGTGCAGTCATAAAGGAAACCCAGTGGTAAATACTCTCCCGACCCGGCTCCTGTTCATCGGGTTGCCGGTGTTGATATGGCAAAGAGTTAGAGCCCTTAAGCTTTTCTTGTATATGAGAAGAATCTTATAATGTGCCTTTTACATTTCTGGAACTGGAGACAACACTCTCAGCTTGCCGATCACCGGCAGCTGGGCATGACGTAAATGCTACAGTATTTACGTCAGTCAGCCCTTGCAGGCCTCTTACTCCTCTTTAATCTCATTTGGTCACAAGGAGTTCTTCCCCAGCTGTGCAAATCTGCCATTGTTCTCCCTTTCCGCAAACCGGGTACTACGGAACATGCCTCACTATCGTCCCATTACTCTTACCAGTGCAGTTTGTAACGTGATGGAACGTCTGGTAAATAGACGTTTGATGTGGTATTTAGAGAGAGACAACAGTTTCTCCACTAGGCAATATGACTTTTGAATACCCGCCTCCACAATCAGTCTGGCAGTGGAGACGAGTATTCAAACAGGAGGAGGCTGAAATTAATCCTTGAGCATACATCTGCCACGAGTGTCTTCGCAACATGAAACAAACCTAGTTCGCTAGGCTCATGTTTGTAGGATCGATGGCTCAGATGGCAGGGTGACATGTACATTGTGTGGCCTCTTGAGGCGGGACAGTGTGTTGTGGGGTCGAATACTGGCCTGCCACTGTTTGGTAAATGATTCAAAACCAGTTGTTTCGTGGTTTCATTACTATATAGACTGCTTGTGAAGGCAGGTATTCAAGGAGGAGGATACAGATATATATCTCATGGTTACGAGAGATATATCTGATGATTATAATGAAAAGAAAGGTGTAGAACAAGCTTTGTATGTGACATAGTGAATCATTGACTTGATAATGTTCAACACAGAGCAAAAAGTTATACCCCAAAAATCTTTCTTTACTCCTGTGTCATTGCATTTGTATCCACCTCGTTGCTCTATTTGTACGATTACTAAAATGGTCGTAGTTCGGCAGGTGTGTACGTAACTAGCGGCTGCCGGGATGTTATCTGCCTAGTCAGCTAGAGGCGCTACTATTACACACATGAAG